>NW_021319761.1:511367-530161 GCF_001605985.2 Dendrobium catenatum | reverse complement strand
TTCTCTGCCAGCTTCAGGAGGAAGCAAAAGGAGATAGGTTCTCTGCCTTGCCGGGGTGGCAAAAAAAATGTTCTTGTGAGGGCTTCTCCGCCTAGCCGTGGGGGCTAAAGGAGAGTCACGCTTTGTAGTGCAATACTTGGAGGGTGCCTCCAAGGAGTGGACGTAGGTCGAGTTGACCGAACCACTATAAATTTCTGTGTTCTTGTTTTCTTGCTTTCGCACTTTTAATTCCGCATTTTTTTTTGTGGCGTGATTTTGGTTTATGTTTTTTATTCTTTGTTAAAAGAAATTTTTAAAATACCAATTCACCCCCCCTCTTGGTTAGCTTGGGCCAGTTCTATAGGGCTTAACATCCCTAACGAACTTTCAGACTTAACTTAATCAAGTTATAACACAACTTAATTTTTTGAAAAATTAGATTTTTTAATGAATTCAATCTTGTATTACAATTCAAATTATACCACTTGTTAGATCAATTAGTTAGGATAATAATATAGGCTTACAAATATTTCTAAAATAGTTCAAAAATAATTGAAAACAAGACAGGATAATTTTTATTGATATCGTGGTTAATGATAATACATTGAGCACGATAGATATCAATACACACAGATTTCATAAAAACATAAAACATAAAGACATATAAATGAACAACACATCACATCATATCATATCACATCACCACAGGTAGAGAGAATCATAAAAGAAGTATAGTCATCATTCTGAGGGACCCTGATCTAGAGAAGGTGCTGGTTAAAGATATTGAAATAGCTATTCATCATAACTATGCTTGTATTAACTGAGTCAAATTGACCTCTAACCCAACCTATATCCTACTGATATTGAAAATCCTGCTGTTGTAGATGAGTTTTAATTTGATCAAAATATTGATCAAAGTGGCTCTCAAGATGATCAAAGCGCTGGACTATCTCCTGAAGGTTTGGTCTAGCAGCAGGTGTAGGTGGAGGTCTTCTCCTTTCCTTCTCAAAGTCATTACTTTATAAATGTTCGTCTTTATTAAAAATTGCTCAAAATGATTCATCATTATAGTAGTCAGGCTTCTCTAAATTTTGAACATGATAAAGTAGTTCATACTTCTTTTTTAGAATGTATGTCACAAGATGTCCTAAGGCTATATTCTTCTTTCTCTTAGGGGAGACATGACCAATCTTAGAAAGTTCATACATGTAGTCAATGATCAGCTGGGCTTGGTCTATTGGTTGGCTAGTCATAATCAGATATGTTACATTGGAATGAAGAGGAGTAATATTTACTTGATCACTAGCTTTAAAAATAATAGAAGTACGAAGAACATGCTAGATGATTCAGGCATTTCGATTAAGATTTGACATCTTAGGCATATGACCTACCACTCTAATCCCTCTAATAACTTGATTTATCACAGTCCAGTTGAAGTTAGAGGAAGAGGTCAAGGTATGGGCTCTAATCCCTTGAGTCCTTAAATTTAAAAATATCCCCAAATCCTTCTTGGTTATTTCTACCTTTTTCAAAATAGAGGATCTAATCACACTCTGCTCAGTACTAAAAGTCATGTTTGCAAGGAAATAGTGGAATGTTTCCTTGTTATAGAAGTGGATTATGGTCAGAATAAAAGCAAACTCGGTAGAAGCAAAAAGGTGTATTACTTTAATGGTCAATTGCTCCTGGAGAAGGACTCTAAAAGGGGTAATTTTAGCTGATACGAACCTAGGAAAAGACTCTTCTTTTCCTTTGGACAAGAAATTTTCTTCAGGATTCCTAGAGGAAGGTCTCCTAATCAGTTCCTTAGCCACTCTAGTCCTTTTGCTTGAGCTTGCCATTTGACAGATTTGGAAAGATGAGAGGATTTGAATTATTTTTTAAGTGTATGAAAATAGAGTTCTAAACCCTTCTATTTAAAGAAAAACAGAACTTTCATACGTACGAAAATGGCTTCGTCCTGTACAATATAGGATTTTGACATACAAAATAAATTTTGTATGTACGAATGAATGTGTCTAAAATGAAACAACTTTTCATAAACATGTAAGTTATGAGGTGTCTTTTCGTATAGACTTTTGACCAAATAATCGTACAGACGAACAGGTGTTCGTCCGGGATGATCAGTTATTTAAGACCATTTTTATGACGGTTTGAAACATCCCCTACTAAGAAATGCCACGTGTTCATATGTACGAACTGAAGGTTCGTACGTATGATCAGAAATAAAGAAACTATTTTGACTGTATAATCGTCTACATGCGTACATACGAATGAATACACATCATTCGGATGATCTGGGGATCGTACATATGAATGATAATAAAAACTAAAAAATTACATGCAAACTCTTCATCTCAATGATTAATACGCTATAGGATTCGTCAAGTATGAAAATATTTCTTACAGACGAATGTAAAACTTAGAAACCTTCATATGATTACTCTAAAATATGAATTTTGAATGTGAAAATATTTTTGAAAACACACCAAACAAATGGATAAAAAAATAAAAAATAACATGCATAAAAACTAAAAAATACACAAGAAAAATCACAAAACCAAAAAGCACACTTACAAAAACACATATCAATGTTGCATAAACCTTTATTTAAGCATTCAAATCAATTACACCAAGCCTTGTTCTTAATGTACTGAAAGTATCAAAGGCTAGTGGTTTTGTAAAAATATTTGCAAGTTGATTTTCAGTTGAAACATAAATGAGTTTAATTTCTTATTTCGATACATGATCCCTTATGAAATGATATCTGATGTTTATATGTTTGGTTTTTAAATGTTGAATATGATTTTTATAAATACAAATGCACTAATATTATCACAATAAATAGGAATAGTGCCTATAGTTAATCATAAATTAATCAACTGTTATTTCAACTAAAGTACTTGTGTCACATAACTTCCTAAGGTAATGTATTCAGCTTCAACAGTAGATAGGGCTATGGAATTCTATTTTCTACTGGACCAAGAGACTAAAGAATTTTTAATAAATTGACATATTCCAGAAGTACTTTTTCTATCAACCTTATAACCTACAAAGTCTGAATCTAAATATCCAATTATTTCAAATGAAGAGCTAAACTTAGGATATCAAATTCCTAAGTTCTGAGTTCTAAAGATATATCTTAAAATCCTTTTCACTGCTATCAAATGTGATTCTTTTGGATCCGATTGAAATCTAGCACACAAACAATCACTAAATATAATATCAGGTCTATTAGCTGTCAAGTAAAGCAAAGATTTAATAATTCCTCTAAATTTCTTTTGATCGACAGATTTTCCTTTATGATCCTTATCTAACTAAACTGAGGAACTCATAGGTGTACTAACAGGTTTATTATTATCTATTTCATACTTTTTGATGATGTCCTTAACATACTTTGATTGACTAAGAAATGTACCCTCCATAATTTGTTATATTAAAGCCTAAAAAGTAACTCAAATCTCCTATTAAACTCATCTCAAATTTACTACTCATTATTTAGAAAATTCATCACAAAGATTTTTATCAATAGATCCAAAGATGATATCATCAATATAAATTTATATAATGAGTATATCCTCTCCCAATTTCTTCAAAAAGAGAGTTGTATCCACACTTCCTTTTTCAAAAGATCTCTCAAGTAGGAAAGTGCTCAACCTCTCATACCAAGCCCTAGGTGTTTGTTTCAATCTGTATAATGCCTTTTCAATTTGAAAATATGATTTAGGTGTTTAAAATTTTTAAAGCCTGGAGGTGTTCCTCATAAACATCCTCTTAAATTACCCCATTTAAAAAGGCATTTTTAATATCCATTTGATAGAATTTAAATCTTCTAAAATAGGCAAAGGATAATAAAATCCTAATTTCTTCAAGTCTAGCTATAGGGACAAAAGTCTCCTCAAAATCAATTCTTTCAATCTGATTATACACCTTAACTACCAATATAGCCTTATTTCTAATGACTACTCCTGAGTCATTCATTTTGTTCTTAAATATCCACTTAGTTCCTACTACACTTTGATCCTTTGGTCTTGTAGTTAATTCTCAAACTTCATTTCTACAAATTGATTTAAATCTTCTTATATAGCCAATATCCAAATTTCTTCTGAAAGTGATTGATCAATATTTGTTTGTTATATCATTTAAATAAAGGTTGAATGATTAACTTATTTGTTCAATCCACGCTTAGTTTTAACACCCTCGCTAGGTTCACCTATAATCAATTCTTTTGGGTGGTTTTTAGAAAATCTCAAATCTCTAGGCAACAGTTTTTTATCTCCAAATTTTCATCCAAATTTATTTTCTCAATCTTTTAGGATTCAATCTCTATCTCATCCTCTTAAATAATCGGCTCTTTCAAAATTTCATATTCATCAAACAATTACTAGAGTTTCTTTATTGAATACTCTATAAGATTTTCCAACACTAGAGTATCCCAGAAAAATTCTTTCATCTGATTTTGGATCAAATTTTTCTAAGGCAGATTTTTCATTGTTATGTATGAACACCTTACATCTAAAGATATGCAAATATGATAAATTAGATGTTCTCCCCTTAAGTAACTCATAGGGTGTTTTATTCAAGTTTGATCTGACATTCACCCTATTCAAAATATAGCATGCCGTGCTAACCATCTGAGCCAAAAAATATTTAGGAAATGAATATTCTGTGAATATAGCTCAAGCGGCTTCTATTAATACTATTTTTCCTTTTGACTACCACATTCTGTTGAGGGGTTCTAGGTGCTTAAAATTATGATCAATTCTTTTTTTCTTATAAAAATCCTTAATTTTTTTATTTTCAAATTATTTTCCATTATCACTTTAAATTGTCAAAATCTCACATCCTTGTTTTCTCTAAATCCAAGTCAAAAAATTCTAAACTCCTCAAATGATTCATTCTTATGATATAAAAATCTAACCCATATGAATATAGAGAAATCATCCATAATCTTAAATATGTATACCTTCCTGTTACGGATCTACGGTTTATAATTTTGATGATAGCAACATTCTCTTTTCTCTAAAATTGCCTTATCTACTGACATTTCAGGTTCACACGATCGGACTGCAATTTGGAATCAGCTCAAGATTGGGTAGACTAGGTCTGAGTCAGTTTGTACACTTTTTTCTTTCTTGAGTCTATTGTATTTGTTGTGGCTTCTGATGCTTTGTAACGTATAAGATTTTCTGACATTTTCCTAGAGTTTACTGTTTTTGGTAACATCGTCCTGGATGATATTTATATCGGCCGAGACGATCTGTCCAAAAATAGAAATCCTAATTAGGGCATCCTCATTAAGGCAGCTGTCATTAGCAGATCGGCCTGGACGATACCTATATCGGCCAGGACGATAGTCTCAATTCAGAAAGAATTAACCGCCATAATCAGTTTCGGAATTCTTTGTTTTAGGAAATCGGCCAGGATGATATTTATATCGTACAGGCCGTTCTAACTCAATTATGCCTAAATTGATCTGGTATCTTTGGGAAGCATTAATGGTTGATTGATACGATCACATCGTCCGGGACGATCGCAGGATCAGCCGGGATGATGTCCTGGATGATCTACATCGGACAGCTCGAATTCAAGGCGATGATCAGGATGATTGAAATCAGTTTTAAACTAATCGGCCTGGACGATCGTGATATCGGCCAGGATGATGTAACTAATTTTCTTCTGATCGTCCCAATTCATCCTGGGCTGATGAACTAAATTTGTACTGATCGGCCAGGACGATATACCTATCATCCTGGACGATAATGTCAGCAACTTGCATTAATGAGCTCGTTTTTAGCTCTTCTATTTAAGCTATGACAAGGCACTTTGTAAGTGTCTTTGATAGCCATTGTAGCTTCGTTCTTATGGGGGAAACTTGAAGAGAAAGCTTGAAAGGGAGTGAGGAACGGGTGAAGTCTGAGAGAGGAAGAAGATTCTGTGAGGGGGGACTCAAGGGAGTGTGGAGGGGGATTCCACACAGTTGCTCCGGCAGGCTTGCATTTTAATACTGTCGGATTCAAGGCTTGCCTTGAGGGAAGTTCACCAAAGAAGAAGATCTCATTGGTGTCAAAGGACCCGATGACTCCGCCGCACCGGGGAAGGTGGAAGTAATTTTGTAAGGGCTTCTCCGCCTAAATGCTCATTGCCTACGATTGTTATAAAAATTGAAGATACAGAAAGAGATAGCTTAGTTGGTGATGAATGCAATAACTTGACAAGCAAATGAGATAATGGTTAAGAGCCTTTCGTGTTTTTTTTGTATTGTGTTTTTGTGTTTTTCTTTTTTATTTTTTTGTTTTGTTTTGTTTATTCTTTGAATTTTTTATTTTCGTGAAAGTTTTTCTCTCACACACATTCACTTTTCTAAAAATGAAAAATATACTTCCTATTTTTTCTTAAAATCTTTGGTAAGTTGTGTTTGACTTCTCTAAAATAGTCAGAGGAATGGAACTCATGATTTTGTTTCTCTTTCTCTCTTCTTAAAGAGGTTATTTTACTTTTGATTCAAAATTTTCATCATATTTTAAATTCAATTTTGAAACTAATTTTTTTTTCTTTTCTCCCTATATTTTTTGTATCGCATAAAAATCTTTCGCAAGATTGTTCAATCCACCATAAAATTTTCTTAATCAAGTTGTTCGTGTTGTCAAAAAGTTGGGTTTACTTTAGTTTTGAAAATATAAGAAAGAAAGCATATTTTTTGAAAATAATTAAAAAAAAAATGGCCAATGATGCCAAACCAAAAGATGTGCAATGACGCTAAATTAAAAAAAAAAAAATACACAAAATCAAAAGATACTCAAAGAGCCATTCAAGTGATAAAGGGCATAAAATGAGCCCACAAAAAATATGCTTATTTTTTCTTATACTACTAAAAACTTAAGAAAATCCTTGATATGTTCAAAACTTGTGCTTGAAAATCTTAGTTCCTGATTCAGCAATTCGTGCATTGATCTTCTATTAGATATGTTTTATAAAAGGAGTTTTGAAAAATTAATGTTTATTTTTCCCATTTATTCCTTGATTTGGATATTCAATTAAAAAGTTTTTTTAGCCATTAAAAGAACTTGAGCTTGGATTAACAATTTATGAATTTCTTACTTTTATCTGGATTAGACGTTGTCAATCCAATTCTACTAAGTTTTTTATTAAAACTAAGAGGTAACTTTTTCATTTTAAGAATATTTATTTTCACTAGATCAAGGAACATTTTTTTCCTTTTGTTCATTTTGTTTTTTCTGCCTCCTCTCTTTTTGATAATATCAAAGGGGGAGAACGTATTGTTGAATTTGTATTTTTTTTGTATCCTTTTTCTTTTTCAACAAATTAAAAACAAAAATTTTTATCTCCCCTATTTTTAAAGTGTTATTATAGTGTGGGGGAGATTAGGAGAAAATATTTCTTTTTACAAATTCAAATTGAAATGTTTGTCATCATCAAAAAGGGGGAGATTATTGCGGATCTATGGATTATGATTTTGATGATAGCAAACATTCCCTTTTCTTTACAACTTCCTTATCTACTAACATTTTAGGTTCACACGATCGGACTGCAATTTGGAACCAGCTCAAGATTGGGAAGACTAGGTCTGAGTCAGTTTGTACACTTTTTTCTTTCTTGAGTCTATTATAATTGTTGTGGCTCCTGATGCTTTGTAACGTATAAGAGTTTCTGACTGTTCCCTAGAGTTTACTATTTTTGGTAACATCATCCTGGACGATATTTATATCGGTCGGGACGATCTGTCAAAAAATAGAAACCCTAATTAGGGCATCCTCATTAAGGAAGCCGTCATTAGCAGATCGGCCTGGATGATACCTGTATCAGCTAAGAAGATAGTCTCAATTCAGAAAGAATCAACCGCCATAATCAGTTTAAGAATTCTTTATTTTAGGAAATCGGCCAGGATGATAATTATATCGTTTAGGCTGATCTAACTCAATTATGCCTAAATTGATCTGGTATCTTTGGAGAGCATTAATGGTTGATTTATACGATAACATCGTCCGGGACGATCGCAGGATCGGCCGGGACGATGTCCTGGACGATCTGCATCGGACAGCTCAAATTCAGGGCGATGATCAGGACGATTAAAATCAGTTTTAAACTAATCGGCCTGGACGATCGTGATATCGGCCAGGACGATGTAACAATTTTTTTCTGATCGTCCCAATTCCTCCTGAGCTGATGAGCTGAATTTATACTTATCATCCAAGACGATATACCTATCGTCCTAGACGATAATGTCGGCAACTTGCATTAATGAGCTCATTTTTAGCTCTTTTATTTAAGCTATGACAAGGAACTTTGTAAGTGTCTTTGGCAGCCATTGTAGCTTCGTTCTTATGGGGGAAACTTGAAGAGAAAGCTTGAAAGGGAGTGAGAAACGGGTGAAGTCTGAGAGAGGGAGAAGATCCTATGAGGGGGGACTCAAGGGAGTATGGAGGGGGATTCCACACGGTTGCTCCGGTAGGCTTGCACCTTAATATCATCGGATTCAAGGCTTGTCTTGAGGGAAGTTCACCAAAGAAGAAGATCTCTTTGGTGTCAAAGGACCCGGCGACTTTGCCGCACTGGGGAAGGTGAAAGTGATTTTGTAAGGGCTTCTCCGTCTAGCTGTGGGGGCTAAAGGAGAGACACTTATTTTAGTGCAATACTTGGAGGGTGCCTCCAAGGAGTGGACGTAGGTCAAGGTTTGACCGAACCACTATAAATCCGATGTGTTCTTTTTTTATTACTTCCACATTTAATTTTTGCACTTTGGTTTTTGTTATGGTGATATTGGTTTGAGTTTTGTGTTTTGATTAAAAGATATTTTTTACCAATTCACCTCTCTTTATTTAGCATTGGGCCAGTTCATAAGGGCTTAACATCCCTAACAAACTTTCACTTCCCTCCTAGACTTACAGTTCTAACTTATCCAAAAAAGATCCATATATAAAATCTCCAATAGTTTACTTGTTCTAAGATCCTTATTGGACTAAAACGAGGACTTCACATGTTTTCCTAATTGACATGCATAGCAAAGGTGATTCCTAGTAAAGTCTAGTTTGGTATACCTCTCACTAAGTTCTTTTCGGTAATCCTGCTAAGATTTTTCATGCTAGAGTGACAAAGTCTTCTATGTCATAGTCATGACTCATCAAAAATAGTTTTTAAATAAAAAGCAGTAGGAGTTTTGATACAATTTAAATCTAGCATATAAACATTATTTAACCGTATACCATTCAAAATATTATTACCATTCAAGCTTAATATGTAGCTAGTAGGAAAAAATTTAACACAATATCCTTTATCACATAGGACTAATACTCAGAACATTATGCTTTAAGCCTTTTACTAATAAAATATTTTTTATAAAAAAGTTTTTCAAGTTCCCTATCATACCTAATCCTACTACCTTCCATGTGGTGTTATCTCTAAGTGTAATCCTGCCTCCACTCCTAACTTCCAGCGATATGAATTGTGCAGTATCTCCAGTCATATATTTTGAGCAACCATTGTCCATGTATCATATGCTCTCATGAGGCCTTGTATGAGAGTGATCTTGCAAAATTATCAAATGTTAGACCTGAGAATATAAATAAGTTTGGGTTCTCCTTTTGGCAATTTTAAAATAGATGTATGTATGATATGTCTAGATTTATGCATCTTAGGTTTCCACACCAAATAAATTTTTCTATCTAATGTACAAGTGTGTGCTATATGTCCAAACAATCCATAATTATAGCATTTGACTCCAAGAAATGGATTTCTTAATCTTCTATAATTATTCTATATATTCCTTAATTATATAAATTTTGGATACAAAATAGGATTAGTGAAATCTTTAAATCTTGGGGGTATCCTATTTATCTCTAGAGCTTTATCTTCAATTTAAAAAAAAAAAATATTCATATCTTCCAATATACGATTTGTATAATTCATCTAATATTTTTTGCTCTTTAATTCATCCTTAAAATCTTTAAACTCTTTTTCCAATTTTGTATAGGATGATTTTAAATCTTCATTAGACTTATTCAAAATAATGAACTCATCAAGTAATTTCATGTGGTTGTTATCAATTAATTCATGATATTTCTTAATGATTTCATATTCTCTCTGCAGTTCTTATAACTCCAAGTTCAGGCTAGCATGCATTTTCTTTAACTTTCTATTTACATCATATATGCATTTAGAGACTTTTAAAAGTTTATTGTAAGTCAAGTCACATACCTCTTCTTAATCTGATAGATCAAGATTATCGACCATCAAGCACATATTGGTGACTTCCTCTTCCTTTTCAATATCTAACGAGTCTGAAGCTGAGTCCTCCTAGAAAGCTCTTTCTAATTTCTTCTTGCCCTTCTTCACAATTGGTTTCTCTTCTACATTCTCCTTGCTAGGAGTGGCTTTGAGTTTTGGGCAATCTAACTTAATGTGTCCAGATTTCTTGTACTCATAGCAAATAACATCATTTGAAACCTTAACATTCCTATTTAATTTACCTCGATTCCATTGCTGGCATCTCTTTTTCTTCCTCTTCAAAAAGCTTCTGAACTGTCTAGTCATCAACGTGATGTCATCCTCATTCTCAGGTTATGATAGATCACTCTCTGACTCCTCTACTTTTAGTGCTATATTCTTCTCCCTTTGTGGTTCTTTCTGTATCAATCTTTCTTTAACTCACTCCTTCTTGTAAGTAATTAGTAATCCAAGAAGATTATCAATAGAGTAAACATTTAAATCTTTAGACTCTAATATAGTATTAATTTTTGCATTATAAGTAGTAGGCAAATAATAGAGAATTTTATTTACCATTTCAGCATTTGTTAATTCTCTATCTAGTGCATGCAAAGAAGTGACTATTTGAGTGAATCTTGTGTACATGTCATAAATAGATTTATTTGGTTTCATGCAAAATAATTCATAGTTATGCAACAAGATATTTAATCTAGACTGTTTAACATCATTAGTTTCTTCATAAGTTATATAAAGTCTATCCCATATGTCATTTCCACTCTTGCAAGTGGAAACCCGCATGTAATCCTCTTACTTAAGTGCACAAAAGAAACTATTTAAACATTTAGCATTAAGTTGTGCTAAGTCACATTTTTCTACAGTCCAATCCGCAAAGGGTGTTTCTACTCTAATGCCATCATGTCTAGTTAGTTTTGTATACCCTTCTTGTACTAAGATTCACATGCAATAATCAAATGATTATAAAAATATAGACATGCGTGTTTTCTAAAAATCAAAAGATATATTATCAAATAAATGAGGTCTAGTGATCGAATATCCTTCAATTGTGTTTCAATTTTTGAATGTAGCCATGATCGTTAATCAAAAAGTAGTCTAAACTTATGGTTTTGAAATAAAGCTTTGATACTATTTGTTGAAACTTGTTAAATATGAGTAGGTTGTTAGACCTAAGCTTTTGTCCCAACGGCTAATCAATAGGGGGGGTGAATAAGTAATTTTAAAAATTATCCTCTTAATTTAAATTTAAAAGTTTAAAACTGATGAAATTTTTTTAGAAATTTTAAAAGCTATTTTTCAATCATAGATAATAGCAAGATAGAAAAATAAAAAGTAGTGGAAAATAAAAAGACACAAGATTTATAATGGTTTGGTCAAAAATGACCTTCAACCACTCCATGAAGTCTCCCACTTTAGGTATTGCACTATTACCACTAGTGTCTCTCTTTTTGCCCCCACAGCAAGGCGGAGAAGCCTCACCAAAACTCTCTTCCACCACTACCCAGTGCAGAAGAGAACTGTCATCCTTTTATACCCTCCAAGTGTAAGTAGAGTACCATTGTCCTTTTATGCCCTCCAATTATAGGCAGAGTACCGTCGTCCTTTTACACCCTCCAAGTGTAGGCAGAGAACCTTCTGCTGTTCACACTCTCTAAGTGTAGGCAGAGAACTTTTCTATGTTCACACTCCTTGAGTGTCAGCAGAGAACTGGATCTTCTTGAAAGATCTTCTTACGAGAAATCTAGAAGGATAAGAGAAAAGAGTGAAGTAATCACAAAATATAAACAAAGATCCTTAGCTTTGAGTAACCAAGTGAACCCTTCACGCTCCAGTAGTAAGAAATCTCCTTCAATCACTCTCTCTCACTCTCTCCTTTAAATTCTCTTTATTATGTACGAAGATCAAATGATAAAAAGATTGCAAAATAGTTTTAAGTAGACCTTTTATAAAAAAGACACAAAAAACTATCCAAAAACTATAATTATTCAAATCTGTACATTAATGATCATCCCGTACACTCGTATTTCATAAGTATGAATAGTATAAAAATTATTGCATACGATCTCGAAATGCCTTCGTACCCGATCATCGTCCCATATAAATTGGGTTTGTCTAGTATGAATACTTATTCCTAAAGTTTGTTAGTACAAAAATGCAGGACAGACTAGAAGTTTACAAAATAGAGGACATCGTCCTGGGATGAATGGGTTAAATCGTGTGGATGAATAGGAAAAATGACAAATGCAGAGGACATCATCCTAGGACAAATTGTTTGGACAAATAGTTTAAATGACAAATCTAAAGGATATTATCTAGGGACGAATGGGTAAAATTGTTTGGACGAATAGTTTAAAAGACAAGTCCAAAGAACATCATCCATGGATGAATGGGTAAAATCATCTAGATGAACAGATGAAATGATAAATCTAGAGGGCATCATCCGGGGACGAATGGGTAAAATTGTCTGGATGAATAGTTCAAATGTAAGTCCTGAGGACATCATCTAAGGATGAATGGGCAAAATTGTCTGGATGAATAGTTCAAATGTCAAGTTTAGAGGACATCATTCTGCGATAAATGGGTAAAATTGACTAGAAAATAGTTTAAATGATAAGTTCAAAGTACATCAACCTGGGACGAAAGGGTAAAATTGTATGGACGATCTATACGTAAAAAAATTTTGCCATCTCTATTTGTTCCATTGCTCGTTTGGGAGTATAATTGACCATATCGTCCCGTATGAACATGGTTCGTACTATATGATCAGTTTTAAATATTGTGAATTTTAAAGCTCTCCCCTGGTGTGTGTGTGTGTGCTAAGTTACTCAATTACAATCACACTCTCTCAGACTCAAATAAAATGAAAAAATACATACTCTAATATTATAAAACATTCTAAGCAAATTTTCATTTGAAGTCTTCAATAATCTTGAGTATGATTTTCCTAAAATGTTAGTGCACACAAGATCAAAAATAAATATTTCAAAATTTGTTAGTAGAAAATAATAATCAAAATAATAATATTTAGAGTCATAAAAAATATACAAGTTGTAAGAGTGTAAAACATGCGAAGCTAAGTAGCAACTCTCTCAACAGATAAAATAAAAGCATTCGTCCCTGTACGAAAATTAATATCATCCTGTATGATCTTCGTGTGAGGACAAAAAAGAGGCGTTCGTCTCTGTATGAAAACTAAGATCATCCCGTACGATCTTCGTGTGAGAATAAAATAGAGACGTTCATCCCTACACAAATACTAAGATCGTCCTGTATGATCTTCGGGCGAGAATAAAATAGAGGTGTTCATTCTTGTACAAACACTAAGATCATCCCATATAATCCATACTTAAAAAAAAAATTCATTTCTTTTCGTTCAACTGCTCATTGGGGAAAATAACTGATCAGATTGTCCAGTACGAATTAATATCGTGCAGTACGATTAGTTTAAAAATATGAATTTTAAAACTCTCCCCGATGTGTGTGTGCTCAATTACTCAATTACAATCATACTCTCTCAGACTCAATAAAATGAAAAATACAGACTTCAATCACAATAAACTCTAAACTGACCTTGATTTAAAGTCTTCAACAATCTGAACTATGATTTTCCTGAAATATTAGTACACACAAAAGCAAAATAATTCTTTCAAAATATGTTAGGAGAAATAATAATCAAATCAATAATATTTGAAATCATCAAAAAATATAAGTTGCAATAATATCAAACATGTAAAACTAAGTAGCAACTATCTTAAAAATCTCCCTCTTTTTGATGATGACAAAATAATTATTATTTGAATAAAATTAAAAAATCCTAAATTTCTTTTTAACACCCCCTAAATGAATAAGCATGTGAATATAAGGGAATTTCTATTAAGAATAAATCAAAAACTCTTTTTTTTTTTAATTTTTCATAAACTCACAAAACACTTCAAAAAACTCAAAAAATACTTCAAACTTAAAACAGAAAAATAAAACAACTAAAAAATTAAATGCACACAAATAATATTTCTCCCCCTTTATTACTACAGCAAAAAGAAGGAAGAAGAAAAATAAAAGAAATGTTTACAAGTTATATATAAAGCCTTTAATAATTGATCTTGAAAGAGATTAAATTATAATTACAATAATAAGATTAATGTTCATTAGAGAAAAATAAGAATTTATAACTTTTAAATTGAAATATAACATAGACAAGATAAATATATAAAGGTCATGAAATATTCTAGAATATTAGATAATGAAAATTATTGCAAAAATGACGAAATGTGAAAGTTCGTTAGGGATGTTAAGCCCTATAGAACTGGCCCAAGCTAACCAAGAGGGGGGGGTGAATTGGTATTTTAAAAAAAAAAATTCACAAAGAAGTAAAATCACATAAATCAAAAATCACACCACAAGAAAAATAAGTGCGGAAATTAAAGTGCAGAAGAAAGAAACAAGAACATAGAAATTTATAGTGGTTCGGTCAACTCGACCTACGTCCACTCCCTGGAGGCACCCTCTGAGTATTGCACTACAATCGTAACTCTTCTTTAGCCCCCATAGCTAGGCGGAGAAGCCTTTACAAAGAAACTCTTTTTGCCACCCCGGCAAGGCAGAGAACCAATCTCCTTTTGTTTCCTCCTGAAGCTGGCAGAGAACCACTATCAGTTGCTAAATCCTTACCTCTACTGACCCTTCCACGGATGATAAACTCTAGATGTAGAAGAAGCAGAACGATCCTTGAAGCAACCCTTGTGAATCCCCTCATAAGCTCCCCCTCACAAAATCCTCTCTCTCTCTCTCTCTCTCTCTCTCTCTCTCTCTCTCTCTCTCTCTCACTCTCTCTCTCTTTCTCTCCTCAAGGTCTTCTCAGGTAAAGGCAGCAGCAAAAGATGTTCAAAAATATTGAACAAGAGCTCTTAAATAAAAGATCTTCAAAGGAGCTCATTAATTGCAAGTTGCCGACATTATCGTCCAGGACGATATGGAAATCGTCCTGGCCGATCAGTACAAATCCCATTAGATCGGCCAGAGCATAGCCCTGAATGCAAACTGGACGATTGAAAATTGGCTTGATCATTCAGGCCGATCAGTTTAAATCATAGGAAAATCATCCAGAGCATCGCCCTGAATTCAAGCTGTTCGATCCCGATCGTCCAGCACATCGCCCTGAATTTGTGCTGGCCGATATTTATCATCCAGAAGTAACTAAGGTTTTTTTAATAGATCATCCTGGTCGATCCTGCGATCGTCCAAGATGTTGTGATCGTATCAATCATCCTTAATTACTTCCTTGATTAGTGGTTCAATTTAGGCATTATTGTGTATTATCGTCCAGGCCGATACAGTATCGTCCTGGTCGATTTCTAAAAAATAAAATATACCTAAAATGAATAAGGCGGCTATTTCTTTCTATTTTGAGCTTATCGTCCTGACCGATACAAGTATCGTCCAGGAAAATCTATTAATGACAGCTGCCTTAATTAAGAATCCTGAATAGAATCTCTGTTTTAAATTAAACTCGATCGTCCATGACGATACAAATATCATCCTGGCCGATGTGAGTAAAAATAGAAATTCTAAGTCTCTCAAGTATGTGTGTGTAGGGTTACTTAGCATTAGTCACACCAAAGATTATAATTAACTCAAGAGAGAAAAAATAAAATTACAGACTGACTCAGCCCTAATCTTCACAATCTTGAGCTGATTCTGATTTTCGTCCGATCTTTGGGTCCTGAAAAGTTAATAGAGAAAAAGGCAAGATTTGTTTGTTATCATAAAAATCATAATCCAAAAATAAATATATAACAATCTCCCCCTTTTTTATGATGACAAACACAAGTAGGAAAATCTCAATAAAAACAATAGTTCATTAAAATTTAAAAGTTACAAGCATCAACTTTTCCTAGCACATCCTTCTCCCCCTTTTGTCATCACAAAAAGAGGGTCCTAGTCACACATAAAGAAAAAGAAGAAAAAAACAACAAAAACTAAAACAAACTACAAGACAAGCTACAGAAAATAAGAAAATATAAAACAAAAACTAGAAAAATGAGGGATCATGATCATCATATGGAGGTGGTGGAGGTGGCTGCTAAAAGTAGCCAGCAAGTGTAGTAAACTGAGCATTGAACCAGGCGATGTCCTATTCATGCTGCTACTGCTGGTGAGTAATATAGCTGTCAAAACGGGCTAAGTCCTCTATGCGGTGCTACTCGTAGGGGGCAATGTCCTCAGAATGTTGCTGCCCCTGTGCAGCAACGTAAGCATCAAAGCGGGTCTCCCATCAATCAAACCTCTTTATTAACTGATCAAATGATAAGTGCAGGTGGAGAGGAACAGGATCAAGAACGAGAGCGGGAGCAGGAGCCTCCTCCTCCTCGGCCCCCCGACCTTCCCCATCTCCTGAGTGGAGACGAGTATTGTGAAGGATATTGAAAGAACTGTTTGATTAGCAAGGAGGCTGAAGGTCGTGACGAGCAGGATATTGAAGATTGTATTTGGTTTCAAGAATGTAGGCTATGAGATGTCCTAAAGTAAGGTTGGGTTTCCTCTTATGGCCTGGATCGCGGATAGTTGTTAAATGATCAATGTATCAAAAGATTAGATCAGTGGCATTAAATTCTCTCTAGGCCATGATGAAAAAGGTAGTCAGAGAGCAGAGGAGTTATGTCGATTTGGTCTCTGGCTTTTGGAATAATGGAGGTGTGAAGGACATGCTGAATTATCCTAGCATCTTTGACTAAAGAGCTAGTCTCTCCAACATGAAAGGGTGTGTTGGTTTTGCGAAGAAAATGGTTTATCGTGGACCAGTCAAAATCAGGATCTGAAATGATTATGTGCAGCTTATCCCTGGTGGTGGATAGCTGTAAAAGTTCAGCACAGTCTTGATATGTGATCTCGACCGGGCGTCGATTCACATAGGAGGTCAGGGCTGTGAAAGTAGAATTTATGCAAATATTTGCATAAAATTCTAACAGAAGTTCTGAAGAAAAAGGGAATGTGAGGGTAAGAATAAAACAGAGAGAAGTGTGAGAAAAGAGATCCATTACCGGATATGAAAGGTGGGCAGGATTGATTGTTCTGGAAAGGGTGATGCCACATTCTTTGTAGCGACGGTAAGCTGCTTGATCCTCTGCCTCCCTGAATTGAGAGTCCAGAGTGTCCATCGAGGAACTTCCAGAAGCTTGTCAAACTCGTTTCCCACCAGCCATAGTAAGAAATTAGTAAGAAAACACAAGAGAAAAAGAGGTGTAAGGTGAAAAACATGGCTGGAATGGCCTGTATTTAAAGAAAATGGCCATATCGTCCAGGCCGATCGCAGAATCGTCCAAGACGATATGGTACAATAATTGCATATAGGCCGATTGGTCAAAAAGATGGTCGGATCGGCCTGGCCGATCAGATATCGGCCAGGATGATTAGACACAGGCGATCATCCCGAGGAGTCAAGCTGGACGATCGTCAAAAAAGCAGATTATCCAGGCCAATTAGGTGTATCGTCCAGGATGATGCATAATAATTGATCGTACCGGCCAAAGTTAAAACATTTTAAATCTGTGCCATGTATATCGTCTAGGACGAACAGTGGATCGGCCAGGACGATTGTCCAATAATGGATCATCCGGGGCCGATTTTAAGGATTTAAACGTGCTGACACGTGGATCATCCAGGATGATCTAGTGTATCGGCCAAGACGATGACCATAAATGCATCGGCCAGGATGAAAATGTTATCGGCCAAAACGATCAAAAGAGATTATAATTGAGTTCGATCATATTGTCCAGGATGATACAGGATCGTCCGGGATGATGAGTTACAGAAAGCTCAGAAAAGGTTCAGTAGATGGAATTTTGAAGAGAATTTGTCCTATCGTCCAGGACAATATAAGAATCGGCCAGGACGATGTGATAGGAAATTTGAATCCAAGGAAAAGATGTTGATGATCAAAGCCCTCAAAAATAAATGACTCACAATACAAAGCTAGAAACAACAATAAAAAGGCAGGAAAAAAACTAGAAAGAAAAAGAAAAATGAAAAAAAAGAAAAAAATTTCTTGTTTTTGGTTTTTTTTTTAGCAAAGTATCCATATGACAAATTTCTCAAATAATTAATTTTAGAGATTCAAAAGATCAAAGAGTTAACAAGTTAAAAATCTGAAAAAGGTAGAATATCCGATCTTGTTAATCCCTAGCTCGGACTTCTTTCAAGGCAATAATCGTTTTCTTAAAAATAAAATGTCTAACTCAGAAAAACTTTACAGGGTAAAAAGAAGATCCAATCAAAATTTGGTTACAAAGAAAATATCTTATAAATAATATAACAAAGTAATTTGTCTCAATCATGGAATTTGAAATCGAGCCTTTGAAAGCATCAAATAACCAATGAGTTCACTAAGTTTTAAGAGTTCAGAAAAGAGATAATAGCTTGTATTTAGTGGGCTCATTTTATGCCTCTTGTATCTTTGATTTAGCTCTTTGAGCATCTTGATTTTTTATACACATTTGTGTATATATATTTTTCATTTCAAATTTGCATCTTTTCCACTTTTCCTCTTAATTCTTTCAAGCTAAATTCTCTTTAACAAAAAC
>NW_021319761.1:484764-507904 GCF_001605985.2 Dendrobium catenatum | reverse complement strand
ATACAAATATCGTCCTGGCCGATGTGAGTAAAAATAGAAATTCTAAGTCTCTCAAGTGTGTGTGTGTAGGGTTACTTAGCATTAGTCACACCAAAGATTACAATTGACTCAAGAGAGAAAAAAATAAAATTACAGACTGACTCAACCCTAATCTATCCCATCTTGAGCTGATTCTGATTTTCGTCCGATCTTTGGGTCCTGAAAAGTCAATAGAGAAAAAGGCAAGATTTGTTTGTTATCATCAAAATCATAATCCAAAAATAGATTTGTAACAAAATGAAGATTAATTTAAGTCAATTTCCAATACAAAATATAATTGAACATTATATTGATTTGAAATTATAGATTAAAAGATAGATGAAAGAACATTATCAATAGACTTATTTGGAGACATTGCGCATCTTTTCAAATATTTGTGACACATTTTATACATATTTTTGCATCTGGGCTAATTTTTTTCCTCTTTTTAATTTGCGAACCATTGCGCATTCTTTCAAATTTTTTATACTTGTAAATTTCTCCTTTTTTAATTGAACTTTCCAATATCAATAATATAAAAAATTAAACTTCTCTAAGTACAAAGATAATTATATTGAGAAGAGAAATAAAAAATAATAAGACATCAAGATTGTAATAATAATATTAAAATTAAGTATGCCTAATAAGAATATGAGATTGATAGCCTTAACTTAATTGAGTTATAAATTAACTTAAATTTTTGAAAAAGTTAAATTTCATAATGAAATTAATTTTTATATTGCAGTTCATGTTATAACATTTTTTAGATCAATTAAGTCAGGATCAAGATGTAAGCAAACTAACATTTCAAATAAGAAATAAAATTAATTAAATAAAACAAGACATTTTTTATTGATATTAATATGAAGATGATACAATGAACCACATTTGATATCAATACATCTATCTCAAATCATGAAAGAACACAATAGCATTAAAGATCTGACACAAAGCAAGTACAAAAAATACTAAACACAACATAAAAATCATCACATCACATCACTAAGGACTAGCGAGGACAACATATAAAAAGTACATCTATAAATTTGAGGGGCCATTGTCTAGAGGAGGTGGTTGGTTGAAGATAGAAAAATAGCTATTCATGATAGCCATGTTGGTGTTTACCGAGTCGAACTGGCCTCGAATACAACTCATGTCCTTTTGATATTGAGCATCCAACTAGTTTAGGTGAGTCTGAATTTGATTAATATGTTGATCAAAATAACTCTCTAGTGGGTCAAAATACTAGACCATCTCCTGAAAGTCAGGTTCACAAGCAGGCACAGGTGCAGGTGCATGTGCTCCCCCTTTTCCCTTAGAATCCTCACTTGTATCATCTCTCCTAAAAACTGCTCGAAATGAAGCATCAGTAAATAGATTGGTATTTTAAGTAGGATTTTAGGATGAACAAGATTGTACTTCTTTTTAAGAATATAGGTCAATAGGTGCCCTAAAGCAATGTTCTTCTTCCTCTTATGTGATACATGTCCAATTTTAAAAAGCTCGTGAATATAATCAATAATAAGTTGGGCTTCATCAATTGGTTGTCCAGTCATGATAAGATAAGTGACAGTGGATAGAAGAGGAGTAATATTGATATGGTCACCAAGTTTATGAATTATAAAGGTTCTAAGAACATGCTAGATGATACTTGCATTTTGGTTTAAAGTACAGACCCTAGGAAAATGACATACTTGTTAAATCCTTCTAATAACTTTATTTATTTCAGTCCAGACAAAATCAGATGTAAAAGGCAAAGTGCGGGCTCTAACTCCTTGAGTCCTTAAGTGCAAAATGGATCCCAAATCTTCCTTAGTTATTTCTACCCGCTTCTTCAGTACATAAGATCTAATCCTACTTTGATCAGTACTAAAGGACATGTTATCTAGAAAGTAGTGAAAGGTATCTTTATTATAGGCATGAATCCAGGTCAGGATAAAAGCAAATTGGGTGGTAGTGACAAGAGGCATCACTTGAAAGTAAATATCCTCTTGAAGTAGGATTCTAAAAGGTGTAATTTTGGCAAAGATAAACCTAATGAAGGAATCCTCATTATCTTTGGATAGAAATTCGTCGTCTCAACTTCAAGAAGATGAGCCCTTAATGAGTTTTTCCCTCTTATTAGAACTGGCCATTTCTAAGTTGAGAATGATTGGAAAAGGCTATTGAAGTGAATGAAATTGAGTTCTAGAGCCCTCCTATTTAAAGAAAAATAATTTTTCACAGGTACGAAAATAGGTTCGTACAGTATGATTGATACGTTCATACATACAAAAATAAATTTCATATATACGAACGAATACATTTAAAATGAAATGACTCTATGTAATCACACAATTTACGAGGCATCCTTTTGTACAGGCATTTTGACCATACAATCATACAGATGAACAGGTATTCGTCTGGGAACATCAGTTATTTACGTTCATTTTAATGACGGTTTGATTCATCCCCCATACTGAATGATACATAGTTCATATATACGAACTCCAGGTTTGTACATACGGTCAGCTATAATAACTGATTCTACTCGTATATTCATCTACATGCGTACAGATGAAGTAATACAAATCATTCGAGATGATATAAACATCGTATGGTATGATATGTATTGAAAATAAAAAATAATATACAATCAATTCAAAATAATGATCGAAATGATTCAGAATTCGTAAATCGTAAAGGACAAAAATAATTTCGTACTGTATTAATATAACACTTAAAAAATTCACACGACCGATCATAAACAGGAAATCCGATGTGATAATATTTCAAAATCACACAAAACAGAAAAATAAAAATATAAAATCATAAACACAAATAAGCACATAAAATACAAAAACTGAAAAATACAATAATACACATATCAAGTTTGCATAAAATTTTTAATTAAGCATTAAGATCAATCACACCTAGCCTTATTCTTAATGTGCTAATAGTATCAAAGGCTAATTGTTTTGTAAATATATCTGCAAGTTGATTTTCAGTTGAAACTTGATTCAATTCAATTTATCATTTGGATACATGATCCCTTATAAAATGATGTCTTATATCTATATGTTTGGTTCTATAATGTTAAATAGGATTTTTTTGAAATACAAATGGCACTAGTGTTATCACAATAAATTAAAATTGTGTCTATTGTAAATCCTAAATCAATCATCTATTATTTTAACCAAAGAACTTGTGCCACACAACTTCCTAATGTAATGTATTAAACTTTAGCATTAGATAGGGCTACAAAATTCTATATTCTACTAGACCAAGAAACTAAACAATTTCCTATAAATATATAAGTTCGAGAAGTACTCTTTCTATCAAACCTACAACCTGCAAAGTCTGAATCTGAATATCCAACAATTTCAAATGAAGAACTAAACTTAAGATACCAAATTCCTAAGTTTTGAGTTCCCAAGAGATATCTCAAAATCCTTTTCACTATTGTCAAATGTGATTCTTTGGATCTGATTGAAATTTAGCACACAAATAAATACTGAACATAATATGAGATATGTTAGCAGTCAAGTAAAGCAAAGATCCAATTATTCCCCTAAATTTCTTTTGATCAACAGATTTTTCCTTTGGGTCCTTATCCAACTGAATTGAGAAACTCATAGGTGTACTAATAAGTTTAGCATTGTCAATTTCATACTTCTTGAGGATGTCCTTAACACACTTCGACTAACTAAGAAATGTACCTTCCTCAATTTGCTTAATGTTAAAACCTAAAAAGTAACTAAAATCTCTCATTAGACTCATCTCAAATTCACTACTCATTGTCTTAGAAAATCATCACAAATATTTTTATTTATAGATCTGAAGATTATGTCATCAACATAAATTTGTATAATGAATATATCGTCTCCCAATTTCTTCGAAAAGAGAGTGGTGTCCACACTTTTTTTTCAAAAAATATCTCAAGTTGGAAAGTGCTCAACCTCTCATACCAAGCCCTAGGTGTCTATTTCAATCCATACAATACCTTTTTTAATTTAAAAATATGATTTTGATATTTTAAATTTTTAAAGCCTAGAGGTTGTTCGACATAAATATCCTCTTAAATTATCCCATTTAAAAATATACTTTTAACATTCATTTGAAATAATTTGAATCCTCTAAAATAGGCAAAGGCTAACAAAACCCTAATTGCTTTAAGTATCTCTATAGGGGCAAAAGTCTCCTTAAAATTAATCCCTTCAATCTGATTATACCTCTTAGCTATCAATCTAGCCTTATTTCTAATGACAACTCCTGAGTCGTTCATTTTGTTTTTGAATACCCACTTAGTTCCAACTACACTTTAATCCTTTGGCCTTGTAGTTAATTCCCATATCATTTCTCACAAATTGATTTAATTGTTTTTGCATTGCCAAAATTTAAAATTCATCTAAAAGCATTTGATTTACATTTGTGGGTTCTATTATTAAAATAAAGGCAGAATAATTGACTTCTTTATTTAGTCCACGCCTAGTCCTAACACCCTCACTAGGTTCACCTAAAATCAATTCCTTAGGGTGATTTTTAAAAAATTTTAAATCTCTAGACAAAGGGTTTTCTATTTCTAACTTTTCATCCAAAATAATTTTCTCAATCTTTTGGGAGTTATTTTTTATTTCATCCTCTTCCAATTTTGGCTCTTTCAAAAATTCAGATTCATCAAATATAATATATATGGTCTCCTCAACTACCAAAGTTCTTTTATTAAATACTCTATAAGATTTTCTAACACTAGAGTATCTAAGAAAAATTCTTTCATCTAATTTTAGATCAAATTTTCCTAAGGTAGGTTTTCTATTATAATGTATGAATACCTTACATCCAAAAACATATAAATGCAATAAATTAGGTGTTCTCCCCTGAAGAAGCTAATAGGGTGTTTTGTTCAATTTCAATCTAATATTCACCCTATTCAAAACATAACATGCAGTGCTAACCGCTTCAGCCCAAAAATATTTATGAAGTGAATATTCTGCCAACATGACTCGAGCAGCTTCTATTAATAATCTGTTCTTTTTTTCGACTATCCCATTATGCTGAGGGATTTTAGATACAAAAAATTATGATAAATCCATTTTTCTTTATAAAAATCATCAATTTTTTTATTTTTGAATTCAGCGTCGTGGTCACTTTAGATTTTTAAAATCTCACATCCTAGTTTCCTCTGAATCCAATTCAAAAAATTTCTAAACTCCTCGAATGATTCACTCTTATAATATAAGAATTTAACCAAAGTGAATCTAAAAAAATCATCTATAATCACAAATCTGTATACCTTCTCTCCTAGCTTTACAGTTCTAACAGGTCCAAAAAGATACATATGTAAAATTTCCAAAGAGTTACTAGTTCTAAGATCCTTATTGGACTTAAAAGATGACTTCACCTATTTTCCTAATTGACATGCATCGCAAAGGTGATCCTTAGTAAAGTCTAATTTTGGTATACCTCTCACAATATTCTTTTGGGTAATTCTCCTAAGGTTTTCCATGCTAAAGTGGCAAAATCTCTAATGTCATAATCATGACTCATCAGAAATAATTTTCAAATAAAAATCATTAGGAGTTTTTATAAAACTTAATCTAGCATATAAATATTTTTTACCCTTAATCCATGTAAACCATCATTACCATTTAGAATTAATATACAGCTAGTAAGAAAAAATTTTACATTATATCCTTTATCATATAGCTAACTAATACTCAAAATATTATGCTTTAAGCCTTCTACAAGCTGTACATTTTTTATGAAATTTTTTTTAAAGTTTTTAATTATACCTGATCCAACCACTTTTCTAGTGGTGTTATCTCCAAGTGTAATCCTGTCTCCACTTCTGGCTTCTAGCGATATAAATTACTTAGTATCTCCAGTCATATGTTTTGAGCAACCACTGTCCATGTACCATATGCTCTCACGAGGCCTTGTATGAGAGCGTGCCTGCAAAACTATCAAATGTTAAACCTGGGAACCCAAATAAATATGGGTTCTCCTTTTGACAAAATAAAACTAAATATATGTATGATATATCTAGGCTTATGCATCTTAGGTTTCCACACTAAATGAGTTTTTCTATCCAAATTACAAGTGTGTGCTATATATCCAAACATGCCATAAGAATAACATTTAACTCCAAGAAATGGATTTTGCAATCTTCTATAATTACTCAGTTTCTTTATGGGTTATAAAAATTTTGGATACGAAATAGGATTAGTAAAATCTTCAAGTGTTGGTGGTTTCCTATTTTTCTCAAGAGCTTTTACTTTGAACTTTAGAAATGTGTTTAAATCTTCTAACACATATTTATCAAAATTTAAGTAGTTCTCTCTACTCTCAGAATCATCCTTAAAAGTTTTAAAATCTTTTTCCAATTATGCATAGGATGATTTTAAAATCTCATTATCCTTATTCAAGTTATTAAACTCATCAAGTAAGCTCATGTGATTGTTATCTATCAATGTATGATCTTTTCTAAGGATTTCATATTCTCTTTATAGTTCTTATAATTCTGAATTTAGACTAGCATGTATTTTCTTTAGCTTCCTATATGTGTCATGAATTCTTTCTGAAACTTCTAACAGTTCAGCATAGGTTAAGTCATATACCTCTTCTTGATCTGACTGATCAAGATTATCGGCCATTAAGCATAAGTTAGTGACTTCCTCCACCTTTTCAGTTTATGATGAATCTGAAGCCAAGTCAGCCCAAAAAGCTCTTTGGAATCTCTTCTTTCCCTTCTTCACATTTGGTTTCTCCTCTACATTCTCCTTATTAGGAGTGGCTTTTAGGTTTGGGTAGTCTGACTTTATGTGTCCAGATTTCCTGCATTCATAGCAAATCATATTATTTGAAATCTTAGCATTCTTATTGAATTTACATCTATTCCATTATTGGTGTCTCTTTTGCTTTCTCTTTAGAAAGCTTCTAAACTTTCTAGACATTAAAGTAATATTGTCCTCATCCTCAGGTTGAGATAGATCACTCTCCGACTCCTCCACTTTCAGTACAATGTTCTTCTCCTTTCGTTGTTCACCTGCATCAATCTTCCTTTGACTCACTCCTTGATCGTAGGCAATTAGTGAACAAAGAAGATTATTAATAGAGTAAACATTCAAATATTTAGATTATGTAATTATAGTTATTTTAGCATCATATGCAGTTGGCAAACAATGAAGAATCTTATTAACCATTTTAGCGTTTGTTAGTTTCCTACCCAATATATGCAAAGAAGTGATTATATGAGTGAATCGTGTGTACATGTCAAAAATAGATTCATTAGGTTTCATTCAAAATAATTCATAGTCATGGAACAAGATGTTTTATCTCGATTGCTTTACTTCATTAGTCCCTTCGTAAGTAATACAAAGTCTATCTCATATGTCCTTTCCACTTTTGCAAGTGAAAACATACATGTAATCTTCTGACTTAATGTTTAAATATTTTGTAGTTAGTTGTGCTAATTCATGTTGTTCTAGAGTCCAATCTGCAAATAGTGTTTCAACTCTAATTCCATCAACTAATCTAGTTAGTTTTATATATCCTTATAGAACTAAGATCCACATATGATAATCTAATGACTGTAAAAATGTAGATATACATGTTTTCCAAAAAATTGAAAGGGATGTTATCAAAACAAAGGAGTTCTAGTGATTGAGTAACCTTCTGGTGTGTTCCAATTTCCAAAAGTAGCCATGCTCATTTTTCAAAAAGTAGTTTAAACTTATGGTTTTGAAACAAAGCTCTAATACCACTTATTAAAACTTGAATATATTATTAAACATAAGCTAATATCCCAAGACTAACCAAGAGGGGGGTGAATTGGTAATTTTTAAAGTTCTCTTGGATTTTAAAAATTTAAACTGGTTGATTCACAAAGCAAGTTAATTATAAATTTAAAAGAAATTTTTTAACCATGAAAATAAAAAATAAAAACTTGCTATAAGCATTGGAAAAATAAATGATACAAAGATTTATAGCGGTTTGGTCAAACACGACCTACATCAACTCTCTGAATACTCCATCTACGGGTATTGCACTATTACCACATGTGTCTCTCATTTTGCCCCAAGAGTATGATGGAGAAGCCTTCACAAAACTCTCTTCCACCAATCCCCAGTGCGAAAGTGAACCATCAGCTGTTCACACCCTCCAAGTGTGGGCAGAGAACCGTTGGATGTTCACACTCTCCAAGTGTAGGCAGAGAACCTTCATCCTTTTACACCTTCCAATTGTAGGTACAGTACCTTCATCCTTTTATACCTTCCAAGTGTATGCAGAGTATCTTCGGCTATTCACACTCTCCAAGTGTCAGCAGAGAACTGGATCTTATCCAAGATCTTCTCACAAGCAATCTAGAAAGATAAGAGGAAGAGTGATAACCAATAATTACAAAGAAATCCTTACCTTAGAGTAACCCTGTGAACCCTTCACACTCTACTTGTAAGAAATCTCTCTCAAACACTCTCTTACACTCTCTCTTTCAATTGCCCTTCAAAAAACATGAAGTCAAGATTTTGAAGAAGATTTCGTTAGTTTTTTAATGGACCTTTTATACAAAAGACATGAAAAAATAGTCCAGAAAATTAAAGTTTTCAATTTTAAATATACATGATCGTACTGTATGATTGTATGTTCATATATACAAATAGATCAAATACTACTGTATACGAACATGTTGTGAATCGATACAAAATTATTTTATATGTAATCATCATCCGGTATGAACTAAGTTTGTCCGGGATGAACAGAAAAATTTCAAAGTTCGTCTGTACAAAAAGTCAGGATGAAATGAACGAGAGTGGACCCAAGATGTTCATCCTGGTACGAAACAGGGATCGTCCTGCATAATCTTCTTACGAGGAAAAAATAGAGGCATTCGTCCCTGTACAAAAACTAAGATCATCCCATACGATCTTTGTGTGAGAATAAAACAGAGGCATTAGTCCCTATACGAACACTAAGATCGTCCCATATAATCTTTGTGCGAGAAAAAAATAGAGGCGTTCCTCCCTGTACGAACACTAAGATTGTCTCATATGATCCATACTTAGAAAAAATATTTTCATTTCTATTCGTTCAACTGCTTGTTTGGGAAAATAACTGATCAGATCATCCCGTACGAATTAATATCATACAGTACGATCAGTTTAAAAATATGAATTTTAAAACTCTTCCCCAGTGTGTGTGCTTAGTTACTCAATTATAATCACACACTCTCAAACTTAATAAAATGAAAAATACAGACTTCAATCACAATTAACTCTAAATTGATCTTGATTTGAAGTCTTCAATAATCCGGAGTATGATTTCCCTAAAATGTTAATACATGCAAGAGAAAAACAATTCTTCCAAAATATGTTAGGAGAAATAATAATCAAATCAATAATATTTGGAATTATCAAAAACATATAAGTTGCAAGAATATCAAACATGCAAAACTAAGTAGCAGCTATCTCAACATTAATCATAAATAAAGATATGCATGATGATTACTTTTGTATCTTGTTGAATATTAGTTCATATGAGGTTTGTTGAGATGACATATCATTTAATTGTATTGTATAACATTCAATAAGATTTAGACACTTTATGCACACAACTACCAAACATAGAGGGTAGGGTTAAGAAGAATTAGGCTGCAATGATATTCCATATCAAAAGTGAAAAGAAAAAGAATATAAATTTATATGGTATATGTATTTGCATCATTGGCAAAGCACCACTTCTTTCTCACAAGAAGTTGAGTTTTTAATTGGCGTGGTTGATAAGAAACCTAAAAGAAGTTCAACTTATTTTGTAGAGTAGGTTACACCATCACCTAAGATCAATTATAGATACAAATATATAGACTTTAGAAAGAAGATAAAATTTAGTGTATGAGGCAAGAGATGCTTCTCTATGGTTTATAGAACATCCTTGGGTTTAAATGTTTGTGTTTATTTGTTTTTATTTTTAAAGTTGTCTAGGAGAATGTAGTTGTTCTTCCATTCTAGACTTGATACTTTAATTATTCGATTCTACATTCCATTTATGTTTTATAAATGAAGCTTGTATAACAATTATGTTGTGGCCATATCACCCAATTTATATTTATATGATGATGGAGTTTTATTTAGAGAAGAATATGTTATGTATATTGTTAGTTTAAATTACTTGGTAGGAATATGTTTCCATTTTTTTAATTACCTATTAAACATCAATATATAGACCATATTATATATATATATATATATATATAGTGGTGGGGGATCCACACGGTTGCTCCGGCAAGCTCGCACCTGAATACCGTTGGATTCAAGGCTTATCTAGAGGGAAGATCACCAAAGAAGAAGATCTCTTTGGTGTCAAAGGACACGGCGACTCCACCGCATTGGGGAAGGTGGAAGTGATTTTTTAAGGGCTTCTTCGCCTAGCTATGGGGACTAAAGGAGAGACACTTTTTTAGTGCAAGACTTGTAGCGTGCCTCCAAGGAGTGGACGTAGGTCAAGGTTTGACCGAACCACTATAAATCCGGTGTGTTCTTTTCTTATTATTGCTTCCGCATTATTTAATTTCCACACTTTGATTTCTGTGGTGATTTATGTTTGAGTTTTATCTTTGGTTTTAAAGTTATCCAATTCACCTCTTCTCTTTGTTAGCCTTGGGCCAGTTCATGAGAGCTTAACATCCCTAACGAACCTTCAAGTGATTTCAGAGCACTTTCTAGTGTCATCTGAGCACTTTCATGTCAGAATTGCACAAATTTCTCTAAGGGTAGATAACAGAAAACTCTACTAAACAAAAATGTATATTTTTAAAAAATAACCAAATTACTATGGATTGTGTAAAATAATATTTCAAGACTTTTGTCATTCTAAAGCACTATTTTTAGAGTCCATATAATTTTCTATTCAATAAAAATCCCATAAATTTAAAAACCCCAATTGAAAATTTTTTTAAAAAAATACTCACATATTTTTAATCTCAATCTCTATAACATATAAAAAGTTACATGATGAAATTTTTACCAATGCAAAGTTATCCGCATTTTGTCGCAACAAAAATAGAAGTTTGATCGAAAAATTAGATAAAAACTTCATATTTTTTGAAATTTGAGATTGGCATAATGTGACCTACGTAGATCCGAACAACTTTCTGAACTAGGCCAATAGTTGAAAATGACTTGAAGTGGTTAAAAAAATCCACTTTCTCCTCCTCAAATACTCTTATTGTGACTTTTTTCCAATTTGGTCAGAATAAATCAATTTAGATGTTGAAACTATAGGGGTTGCACCTCTTCCCTTAAAAAAAATATTATCCTCGATATTTTAAAACTCAAATCTCATATTACAAAAATATATTAGAATATAGTTGTCACATCTCATGCTTTTTTTTAAGTGGCTTCTCTTTCAACCCTGTTCTTTTACTAAATTCTAAGCATAGGAATATGTTTACTCCTTAGCTTTCTAACATCATTAGCTAGAATCATTTTTTGTTCTTTCCTATAGCTCAACTTTGGATGTACCTTGAGGTCTTCGACAAATAACATATTTCTATAATCATATATCCATTTTCTCAGAAGTGATACTTAGAATACATTATGAATTTTTTACATATGATTTAACAACTGTAACATTTAAGCAGCATTCTCAATCCTTTCAATAACCTCAAATGATCTAGCATACTTGAACTCATCTACCCTTTTTGCCAAACTGTTAATGCCTTTTTATTGGCCTGATCTTTATATATATATATATATATATATATATATTCTCCTACCTAAAATTTCATAACCCGATGTTTATCATCAAAATACTATTATTTCCTATCATTTATAACCTTCAATCTATCCAATCAAACTTTTTAATAGCATCATCAACTAAAGATGGCCCAATCAGATATCTCTCACCCACCTCTGTTAAAGTCAAATGTGTCATGCACTTCATATCATATAGAGCTTCATATGGAGCCATACTTATAATTGACTGAAAACTATTATTGTAAGCTAACTCGATCAAAGGAATATGATACAATTTTTTTAATACCTCTCCATTGTGTAGAGATAAACTTACCATCAATATCAGACAGTATAACCTCTGGTATTCATGCAATCTGATGATCTCATGTATATATACCTAAGCAAATTTGTCAACAAAATTAGATTGTCACATTAGAATGAAATGCACATACATCTTTAGTTGATCAATAATAACCAAGATAATATATCCTTATCTTGACCTAGGGAAACCTATAGTGAAATCCATAGTCATAGCTTCCCACTTTTACTCTAGAATGGGTAACGGCTGCAAAAGAACTCCTAGTCATTGATGCTCTGTCTTTCCTACATGATAGGCTTCAACTTTGATACAAAATCTATTACATAATTCTTCAATATAGACCACCAAAACATACCTTTCAAATCACTACACACTTTGTAATTTCATGGGTGAATAGTATAGCCTAAATAGTGAGCATCGTGTAGAATCTCTCTCATCATATTTCAAAAAATAGGAACTCATAATATATTCTTATAGAAGATAATACCAAAATTAGAAGCGTGTAACCAGATCTAATCAAATCAACTAACTTTTTATATAATGCATCTAATTTCTTACAAAGAATGCTGAATAATCATCTTAGCAAACATACCAGAGTCTCAATTAGAGGAAGAAATCACCTCCAATCATAATATCTCCATATCTCATATAAAATACTCATTATAAGTAAGCTAAAGAAATAAAACTTTAGAATATATCCTGCTTAGAGCATCTTCCACCACATTATCCTTATCAACTTGATACTGAATAGTCCGATCATAGTCTTTAATCAACTCAAGTCATATCCTTTGCCTCAGGTTTAGATCCTTTTGAGTAAATATGTATTTCAAACTCTAACGGTCAGTAAAGATCTTGCATATGATTTCGTATAAGTAATGCTACCATATCTTCAAAGCAAATAAAATAATAGTTAACTCTAGATCTTGTGTCAGGTAGTTCCTCTAATGTAGCTTCAATTTTTTAGAAGCATAGGCTATCACTCTATCATGTTGCATCAGAATACATCCTAAACCTATCAATGCAGAATAATTGAATACATGAAATCCTTTTATACCAAAAGGAAGAGATAAAATTGGACTTGAAGTCAAACAATCCTTCAAACTTTAAAAATTGTCATCACACTTATGTGACTAAATAAAATCTACTGACTTCTGAATCAATCTTGTTAGAGCTACAAAAAATTGAGAAAGTCTCTTCACAAACTTCCTCTAATATCTAGCCATACTAAAGAAACTATGTACCTCAAACATAGTAGTAGGCCTCAACCACTCAGTGATTGCCTAAACTTTTTGGGGGTCTATAGAGATACCAGCACTAGTCACCACATGCCCCTGAAAAGCAATACTCTTCAGCCCAAACTAACATTTGGAGAATTTTTTAAATAGTTGATGCTTCCTCAAAGTCTCCAAAATAATTTTCAAATGTTTGGTATGATCTTTCTCAAAAGAAGAATATACCAAAATGTTGTATATGAAAATAATAATAAACTGATCCAAAAAATCTCTAAATGCTCTATTCATCAAATTTATAAAGATGAATGGTACATTCATCACCCCAAAAGGCATGTCTAAAAACTCCTAGTGTCCATATCTTGTACTGAAAGCTATCTTCTATGCATCAGACTCTCTCACTTTCACTTGATAATATCCTGATCGTAGATCAATCTTTTAAAATATAGAAGATCTAGTAAGCTAGTTGAATAGATCATTAATCTATAATAGATTATACTTATTCTTGATAGTGACTTTATTTAATTCATTGTTATCAATGCACATAACTATCATACTATTCTTTTTTCTCTACAAATAGAATATGTGCTCCCCACAAAGACACACCAAGATGAACAAATCCCCTATCAACCAACTATTGAAGCTAAATATTCAACTCTTGAAGCTCCTTAGGTGACATCACATACAAAGCTTTGTATATCAAGGTTGTTCCAAAAAATATATCAATAAAAAACTCTATGTCTAAGTCCGGAGACAAACTGATTAACTCCTCAGGGAATACATAAAAAAATTCTCATAATATTGGGATATCAAAAATAGAATAAGAATCTATACTCCTATCCTAAACTAATCTAGAAATACTATATGACCAATCTTTCATAATTTATCTGCTTCTACAGTAGAAATCAAACAAGATAAAATACCTCTAGCTCCTTAAAACTTGTAACTTTTATTGCCTAAAAATAAAGTAACTTACTTTTTTAAGTAATCAATCTGAGTATCATAGCAACTCAACCAGTCCATACCCAAAAAAATATCATATGAAAAAATTGGTGATAAAATCAAACTAAATTTTGAACTTTTTATCAGAAATCTCAATATCATAGAGATAAAATAAATTGGCTATCATACCATCTCCAATCAGTAAGGTAATTGAAAGAGAAATAGGAAATATAACTAAAGGCAATTATAGTAACTAAAATAAACACTAAATAATAAATGAATGACTTACTCCAAAATTGAAAAAATATGACATTGATGCTAAAAAATATAAAACATACATAGCACAACATCTAAAGCATCATAAGCCTCCTATTAAGTCCAATTGTATACTTTGGCTGAACTGGAACTAAAGTAATAGTACTACCAGACACTTTTCTACCATTGTTAGATAATCTACTTGTCACAAAACCACATACACTACCTCTACTAATAGAACTCTCAATAAAGGTATGAAGTGGAATTGTCCTCAATCTCCTTGTTCTTCTATTAGAACTCTTAGATCTGGGCTCATACCATTAATCAAATCCTGCTTATGGACACTCTATCATCATGTATCCAACATGTCCATATTTGAAACCTTAGCCAATCACTCTGTAACACTGATCAAAGTGACATCTATCATAACTCTAGCACACATGTGCCTCATAAATAAAACCAAAATTGGTTACGTTTCCATTCGCAGAGAATGCTGTATATACTGACTGTTCATCTCTCCTAAAATCCCTATATAAAAATCTGCTCTTTTCCCAAAAAAGTCATTACCACAAGTCTCGCCACTAAACCACTTCCTACTAGCAGTCCACCAATGTTGAGTATCCATCAGATCATTCACTATCAGATGATCTATCTCCACAAGCTTAAAAAAATAAAAAAATGTGAAAAGGTACTAGTGGTTGTCTTGGACAATCTCAAACTTCTCTCATAAATCTTTAGCACTTCTTTACGGGAGTAATAACTAACTATAGAACATATATGACCAAAGTAGTTAACTCTGTCTCATACTGCATAACTATTATGCTCCCCTAAATTAGTCTCAGCAAATTTTACTGTATTTATTGTTATACATAAGATGGTACAAACTAGGCTCTAAACACATCTAAGAATTGATCCCAGCTAATAATCAGAGAATTCAATCTCCCCTAAAATTTCTCCTAATGTTGGCCCATTCACCAGCACTTAACCTCACCATCTAATAAAAAAGACTTTTAATTGTACCTTCCTCTCAAGAGGATATTATAAACCAATAGATATCTTCTCTAGCCTCCTCAACCAATCCTCTGCTACTCTAGGCTCAATAGTAGCCCCAAACCTTTGAGGCTTCAATCTAAAAATATTTCCAAATGTCTATCTACATCATTAGATCTCACAATAGGAACCATGCTCTATGCCTCACCCATCATCTAAGCTATTAAATTAGTAAATAATGAAATTATATAAGAATCCGCTATCAGAACTATATTATACATAAGAGCTTCCTAATTATGACTCTGCCCACTATCATATATGGGTCTTATATATATATATATATATATATATATATATATACACACACACATGAAACAAATAATAATAAACACCCATACAAACTTAAAACTATCCCATTTAACTTATAGATCAATATATATAGCTCTATTTTATGATCCATTCCAAAACTACTGTTATGATGCCAAAAACGCTTAACACAACCCAACTTAAGCAGGATAGGTCCTATTGCGTTTAGTTATGAAAAGTAAATCCCAAAATTTAGTTTTGAAATATTTCAAATTCTTTTGAAATATTCAACAGCAATAGCATCAAGCCTTTATCACACTACGTGGGGCCGGCTACATAAATCTTTTTTGCCATTGTGTCTAATTAAAAGTAAAATTATCATTTAAATCTAATAAAGAAATATCATTTATAATATTTTCTAACCAAGTCTTTTTAGGTCTACCTTTACCTTTCTTAACATAAGTCAAATCGAATACCTCAACTTTCCTAACCGGGTCATCGGAAGGCCTTCGTTTAATGTAACCAAACCATTTAAGGCAACCCTCTCTAATCTTATCTTCCATTGGAGCTACTCCAACCTTTTCACATATATGCTCATTTTGGATCCTATCTCTAAGGGTCAAGCCACTCATCCACCTAAACATCCTCATCTCTGCAACACTTAACTTAGTATTATGCTTCCTTTTAATGGCCAACATTCGACACCATAAAGCATTATAGGTCTCACCACCATCTTATAGAATTTTCCATTAAGTTTAAGGGGGATTTTCTATTGCACAATAAGCCTGATGCATTCCTCCACTTCAACCATCCAACTTGAATTATGCTAATAATATCCTCATTAATTTCACCATCACTCTGATTAATAGATCAAAGATATCAAAAACATGTACTCTTATTAATGAATTGATTTCTCAAAGTCACAATCCTCTCAATAGGTCTATTGCAACTAAAATTACATTCCATATATTCAATTTTAGATATACTCAAGCAAAAACCTTTAGACTCTAAAGTTAACCGCCATAATTCAAGTTTACCTTCAACTACCTCTCTAGCCTTATCAACAAGAAGAATATCAACAACAAAAAGCATACACCAAGGTACATTCTCTTGCAAATGTCTAGTGAGAACATCTATGACTAAAGTATAAAAAGATATGGACTTAAGGCTTATCCTTGATGTAATCCAACCAAAATAGGAAAAATACTTGGTCAAACCACCTTGTGTTTGAACACAAGTAATAGCTCATGCATACATATATTTAATGATTTTAATATAAGCATTATTAACTCCTTTCTTTTCAAGATCTCTCCATAGCACTTCTATTATAACTTTATCATATTTCATCTCCTAAGCATTTCCACATCTCTATTGGAATATCATCAGGTCCAATAGCTTTTCCACACTTCATTTTCTTTAAAGCCTCTCAAACTTTAGTTTTGCTTATACGTCGATAAAAACAAAAATCTTTATTTTATTTAGGGTGATAACGTCACTAAAGCCAATTATATTTTCACCTCTTTATTAAAAAGTTTAGCAAAATAAATCATCCACATTTATTGAATATCATCTTCCAAGAAAAGTATTTTTTGATCTTCATCCTTAATACACTTCACTTGAACTAAATCTTACTACTCTTATCTCTTTGTTTGGCTAACTTATACATATATCTTTCTCCCTCCTTAGTATCTAATCTATTATATAAATTATTAAAAGCTAAGCTCTTTGCATCGCAAATAGCTTTCTTAGATTTCTTATGAGCCTCTTTATATCTTTTCCAATTATTAGAATTTTTATATACAAACCAATTTTTGTAACAAATCTTCTTATTTTTTATCTTTTCTTGCACATTTGGATTCCACCACCAACTATTTTTACTATTAGGAGCTTTTCCCTTCAAAACTCTAAGCACATTTTTTGTAATATTATTAATATCACAAGATACTTTTCTCCACATAATATTGACATCCTCATGCACAGACATAATCTTAAAATATAAAATCTTACTCTCAAAAATACTTTTGTTAATATTCTTTAAATGCCCCCATCTAATCCTAGAAAATCGTTTAACTTTATTTTTTAGTTTTTCCCCTTTATCTTAAAGTCCAAAACTAATAGTCGATGTTGGATACATAAAATTTCACTCAGAATAATTTTATAATCTTTATAATCTAAATGATCTAATTTTCTTATAAGAAAATAATCAATCTGTGTTTTACTATATTCAATTTTTAAGTGATAAGATGCTCATCTTTTTTTTTTAATAAGGTATTAGCTATTAAAAAATCAGAAGCTAAAAAAAAATCTAATATATTCTTACCACCATCATTTGTCATGCCAAACCCTTGGCCATCATGCATGTTTTTAAAATCCTCTACCTCTCTACCAAAATGTCCATTTAAATCTCATCCAATAAAAATTATTTCTTCAAGAGGTATATTTTGTATTAATTCTTCTATGTCATTTCAAAATTTTAATTTTGAACTCATATCCAAACCTACTTGAGGAACATAATCACTTATAATATTAACAATCTTAGCATCAATAATAATCTTTAAAGGTATAATTCTATCTCTAATTCTATTAATTTTATAACATTATCCTTCAAACTCTTATCTATAATCACACCTACACCATTTCTAGTATGACTCCTACCCGAATACTATAGTTTATATCCTAAACTATTACTCTCCTTAGCTTTCTCTGCAACCCATTTAGTTTCCTGAATGTACATAATATTTATCTTCATCTGAATCATAATATCTATTAATTCTATTAATTTTCCTGTAAGGGAGACTATATTTCAAGTTCTGATCCTAAATTTAGTTATATGTACTAGCTTCTTTGCCCATATCCGTCCTTGATGTGGGAACCCTTGCCTATTTATCACTGCACCTGGGTGCCGGTATAACAGCTCTTGCATACTTGTTACTGTATTCAGGCCATATAGCATGTCGTTTCTAGGGGATGCCCTAACATTAACAAAAAATTTTAAAGGATTCATGTCATGATTATTCAGCAAATTTTATGCTGGCTGTCGACTACCTATAGCAACCCTCCACTTTTATCTTGAAATATTCATTTTAAACAAATTATAGGCTATATAGTTACTAAAGTATCTAAAAATTAAAAATAAACTCATAAACTAGATTTTATTCATTTCATCAAAATATACATACACTATAATACATGACTATATGTAGAAGCTACAAAACTGAATAATAAACACAGGGTTGTGAAAACTAAACTAGATAATAAATCAAAAGAATGAGAGGTTCACGGTTTAACCGATTCGTCAACACGATGAGGTAATAAATAATAATATTATAAATATTTAATAATACAAATATAATATTAATGTTATCATTCCAAATATAACAACAACAATATCAAGCCTTTAACCCACTATGTGGGTCGGCTACATGAATCATTTTTCTCCATTGTGTCCTATTAAAGGTCAAATTCTCGTTTAAATCTATTAAAGAAAGGTCATTCCTAATATTTTCTAACCAAGTATTTTTAGGTCTACCTCTATCTTTCTTAACATAAGTCAAATCTAATACCTCTACTCTCCTAACCGGGTCATTGGAAGGTCGTCGTTTTATGTGACCAAACCATCTAAGGAGACTCTCTCTAATCTTATCTTCTACTAGAGCTACTCCAACTATTTCACATATATGCTCATTTCGTATCCTATCTCTAATGGTAAAGCCACTCATCCACCTGAGCATCCTTATCTCTGCCACACTTAACTTAGAATTATGCATATTTTTTAGTGGACAACATTTAGCACCATATAGCATTGCAGGCCTCACTACCATCTTATAGAATTTTCCCTTAAGTTTAAGGTGTACTTTTCTATCACACAACAAGCCTGATGCATTCCTCCACTTCAATCATCCAACTTGAATTATGCTGATAATATCCCCATCTATTTCACCATCACTCTGAACAATATATCTAAGATATCTAAAACGTAAACTCTTATTAATGTCTTGATCGCCCAAAGTCACAATCCCCTCACTAAGTCTATTATGAAAGTTTTTTAGGGATGTTAAGCCCTTATGAACTAGTCTCGAGGCTAACCAAGAGAGGGGTGAATTGGTATTTTAAAAACTTCTTAATCAAATTATGAACTCAAACCAAAACATAATTCACCACAAGAAAAATAGAGTGCAAAAATTAAATGCATAAGTAAAAATAAAGGAAGGAACACACCAGTATATAGTAGTTCAGTCAAACCTTGACCTACATCCACTCCTCAAAGGCACCCTCCAAGTATTGTACTAACTTAGTGTCTCTCCTTTAGCCCCCACAGCTAGGCAGAGAAGCCCTCACAAAACACTCCTTTTCACCAACCCCGATTCAGCAGAGAACTGACTCCTTTTGCTTCCTCCTAAAGTAGGCAGAGAACCTTGATCAATTGCTAAAGAATACCTCCCTTGAGCCTCCAAGAATAAGGAACGATGATTGGAGAAGACACCTTGGACCCTTTCATGGAGTAAACCTTATAAAACCCCCTCACAAGCCCCCCCTCACAAGTTCCTCGCTCTCTCTCCCTCCCTCTTCCTCTCCTCTAGGCTCTCTCAGGTCAAGGAAGCAACAAAGGATGCTTATGCTTGAGAAAACACGAGTCCTTTAAATAAATTTTCAAGAATCGACTTTATCATCCTGTATGATTCGTACAAATTAAGCTCAATTGACACAGACGACTTGGGATGTTTAGAAGATTTTTTGTTCCTATCGTCCATGACAATAATATATCATCCTATACAATTAGTAAAAATCAAGGAATATTATTTAAAACATCGCCTTTGATGGGAGTCTGTTGAAAACAAAATGACTTGGTCATCCAGGAGCAACCAAGGTTTTCTCGCGATCATCCTGGCTGATTAATTCAAATATGCACAAAATTATCCAGAACATTGCTCTGAATAGACGATGTACAAATTTTGGTTATCCAGGAGCAACCAAGGTTTATGAACTGATTGTCCTAGCCAATCCCACGATCGTCCAAGATGATATGATCGAATTAATCAACCTTAATTACTTTTCTTAATCACCATATCAATTTAGGCATAATTGAAACCCATCATCCAGGATGATGTCCTGGATGATGATTAAAAAATAAAACTACTTAAATAGATCTGGTGGCTGATTCTTTCTGATTTAAGCATATCATCCCGGCCGATACAAAAATCATCCAGGATGATATGCTTAATGATGGCTGCCTTAACCAGGATGCCCTAATTAGGGTTTCTATTTTTGACTGATCATCTAGGACAATTTTTGGATTGTTCCGAATGATGTTAGCAAAATAAAAAAACTTTAAGTCAGCCAAAAAAAATTCACCCAAGTGTGTGTGTGTAGGGTTACTTAACATCAGGCACCATAAATATTATAATTGACTCAAGAAAAAGAAAAAATACATTACAAACTGACTCAGACCTAATCTACCTAATTTTGAGCTGGCTTGAGTTGCACTTGATCTTTTTGACCTAAAATATTAGTGGGCAAGGTAGTCGTAGATAAAATAGGAATATTTGTTATCATCAAAATTCTAATTCATAAAAATAATTTGCAAAATCTCCCCCTTTTTATGATGGCAAACTAAAATTAATCTAAATAATTCAAGACGGTGAACTAGAAGTAGTGAAATCATAGAAAACATAATAGATTCAAATTTCAAAATAGAACAGCATAAGTACAACACACTACTCCCCCTTTAGTCATCCCAAAAAGGAGGAGGAAAATAGAATAGAAATAAAGAAGAAGTTAAACAACAAAAAATAGAAACAAACTACAACAAAAAAACAGCATAAAAAGAAAACTAGTAAAACGACGGCCCCTAATCATCTAAAGGAAGAGGCGGTGGTGGTGGCTGCTAAAAATAGCTAGACAGCAAGGCGAACTGTGCTCCAAATTAGGCCATGTCCTAGTCGTGCTGTTGTTGTTGGTGTGCAACTTAGGTGTCAAAATGAGTTAAGTCCTCAGCACAACAACATAAGTCTCAAAACGTGCCTACCACTGATTGAACCGCTGGACCAGCTCATCTAGCTGAGAGTGCTGGCGAAGCGGAGCAAGTGCAGGAACAGGTGGGGGAGCCTCATCCTCCTCTTCTACCCCCTGAGTTTCCCCATCCCCCATGTGAAGACAAGTACTGTGAAGGACATTGAAGGAATTATTGGAGTAGAAGGCAGGCTGGAAATTTGGAGGAGTAGGATAGTAGAGGTTATATTTGGATTATAAGACATAAGAAATGATATGTCCTAGGGCTAGGTTTGGCTTCCCCCGATATCTTAGGTCACGAATAGTGGTCAGATGTTCAATGTAATGAAAGATCAAATTAGTATCATTGAATTCGTGATGAGCTAAAATATAAAAGGTGGTGATCGAAATAAAAGGAATAATGTGGACGTGATCATCAGCTTTGGGAATAACAGAGATACGACGGATGTGCTAGATCATCCTAACATCTTTAAGTAAAGTGCTAGTCTCTCCAACATGAAAGTGGGAATTGGTGTTGCGAAGAAAGTGGTTGGCCGGAGCCCAGTCATAATCAGGGTCAGAACACAGGGTGTGAAGCTTATCTCCTGTGGTGGAGAGTTATAAGAATTTTACGCAATCCTAGTATGTGATCTCGACGGGGCATCGAATATGATCCAAGAGAAGTAAAGGCAGAATTTATTCTAAGAATTATGAAGAATTCAAATATAAGCTCGAAATTGAAGGGGATTGCGAGAGTGAGAATGAAACATAAAGGGTGTGAGTGAATAAGTCAAGTACCAGATAGGAAAGGTGGTGTGGGTTGATCGATCGGGAAATAGTAATGTCATCCATTTTGTAGCATTGGTAGGCAGCTTGATCATCCTCCTCCATGAATCGAGGGTCCAAAGTGGCCCTTAAAGAACTGCCTGACACCTAGCGAGATCGCTTGCCTCCTGCCATGATCACAAATAGCTAGAAAAGAGGAAGTAGAAAGTTAGTAGAAGGAGATGGTGTGAGAAAAATAGCTTGAGGGGCTCTAAATTTAAAGAATCAGCCAGATCATCCAGGACGATCGTAGAATTGTCCATTACGATCCAGTGCAATAATTGCAGCTGGATGATTGGTCAAAAAAGGCGGTCATATTGTTTAGGACGATCAAATATCATTCAGGATGATTAGACACAGACGATCATCCCAAGGCGATAATCCAGACAACAGTTGAAAAAGCATATCATCCAGGACGATTAGGTTGATCATCCAGGACGATGAACAATAATGGATCATACCGACCAAATTTAAAATATTTAAACACATTGCCACATGTATCTGTTGACCTCATTTTTATATGAGGTCACTAAGGCCCTTCCAAACTCCAGATCAACGGC
>NW_021319761.1:457521-484664 GCF_001605985.2 Dendrobium catenatum | reverse complement strand
TTTTGATTTGAATGTTTAAAGCTTTGGACCTTGTCTCCTACCACACATATTAAGCTATATAAAAAAAATATAACTATAATATGTTTGATTTAGATAAGAGAAAACTTTGGTAGGATCAAACTGGAAAAACAAGGTAAGGGAATACCTAGCCTTGGGTCTAAGGAAGTCATCACCTCAACCTTAGGCTTATAGGCCTGATAGAAGGACTAACTCCAAATAGGCAAAATTAACTGGAAACCAAAGAGGGAATACCTAACTTTGGGTCTAAGGAAGGGCATCACCCAACTCTTAGGTCTATAGGATGCTGATAGAAGACCTTACTCCTAGTAGACAGATCAACTGGAAACCAAGGTAGGGAATACCTAGCCTTCGATCTAAGGAAGGGCATCACCCAACCTTTAGGCCTATAGGATGCTCATAGAGACTTACTCCAAATAGGCGGGTTAACTGGAACACAAAGTAGGGATATACCTAACTTTGGGTCTAAGGAAGGGCATCAACCCAACCTTAGGTCTACAGGATGCTGATAGAAAGACTTACACATAGTAGACCGGATCAGTGGAAAACCAAGGTAGGGAATACCTAGCTTGGGTCTAAAGAAGGGCATCACCCAACCTTAGGTCGTATAGGATGCGATAGAAGACTTACTCCAAATAGGCAGGTTAACTGAAACAAGTAGGGAAATACCTAACTTTGGGTCTAAGGAAAGGGCATCATCACCCAACTTAGGTCTACAGGATGCTGATTAGAAGACTTACTCATAGTAGACGGATCAACTGGAAACCAAGGTAGGGAATACCTAGCCTTGGGTCTAAGAAGGGCAATCACCCAACCTTAGGCCTATAGGATGCTGATAGAAGACTTACTCCACATAGGCAAATTAACTGGAAACTAAAGTAGAGAATACCTAACTTTTGGGTCTAAGGAAGGGCATCACCCCACCTAGGTCTACAGGATGCTGATATAAGACTTACTCTAGTAGACGGATCAACTTGGAAACCAAGGTAAGGAATACCTAGCCTGGGTCTAAGGAAGGGCATCACCCAACCTTAGCCTATAGGATGTTGATAGAAGACTTACTCCAAATAGGCAATTATACTGGAATGATCATGTGGGGGGAAACTTTGCCCACACAGCGGTCGAAACTGGCAAACTAGGATGGTGCCAATGAAGGGCGTACTCCACCACTAGCGAGTGTGAATAGGATGGTGCCCACGAAGGGCGTACTCCACACACTAATCTCCAAGTCAAATGCCAGGGTGGTTCCACGGAGGGGCGTACTCCCCACTAGAAGGTGCGATCCTAAGGGAGGGGATGGTCCTCTGCCTAAGGAGAAGGCGAAAGAGCGTTAAAAAAAAAGAATTTAAAAAGGAAAGAACCGGGTTGCGAATTAAGAAGGAAAATTTCATTAATTGACAAAACGAGCTACATCAAGCAAATATTTCTGAGGAAACCCCATTGACAGGTAGCATTGGATGAGTTTTCTTTACAATCTACTAACTGATACGAGCTTCCTTCGTAGACAGTCTCTATGACGAAGTCCTTCCCAAGTGGGTTCAAATTTGCCTCCAACTTTCATGGGCTAAGATAGGCCTCCGAAGGACCCAACACCAAGTCCTCGCCGCTTGGAAGGTCCTAGGTTGCACTAGCTTATCATGGGGCTTGAACCATAAGGGACTTATATATACTCTAAACTTTGTTGAGCTTGAAGATGTCGCTCTTCAAGGCCTTCGAGTTCTTCCAACCGCAGTTTGTGCATTTTGTTCATTTTGTAATCTGATTCTGAACTGCAATCCTGAAGAGCGAGCAAGTGGCTGGATTACTAGTGTGGGGCTAACAGGTATTATGTAACTTTTTGCTTGTCCTATTAACATATTGTAGTTATATGCAATTTGTAGCTTGATATGTTTGCTAGGACAGGGTCCATAATCCGATCTATGCAAGATTTTCAAGATTAAAGTCAATTTACATTGAGAAAAGTTTGAAGATTCGAATAGAAGTTAAGCTTATAAAAATAATTTTGCTAGAAAAAATAAAATGTTGATTTCTTTTAAAATGAAATTTACTTATATCTTCCTTAAATTATAATTAAAACTTCATTGTGGTTGATTCCTCTAAACACTTAAAGAATAAGACCTATGGTTATCAATGCTAAAATGAAAAGTGTGTTCCCTCCCTCCCTCCACTTGGGTGGATTAAGGCCTTAGATGAAGATATATTTAATCTCATTTCCTTTTAGAACCTCAAAACACAAAAGTTCAGCTAATTTAATTAGGTTCCTAGCAATCGCTGAATTAAATTTAATTATATTTTCAAATTTTCTATTCAACCATATTATAACTTTTCTAAATTTAGAAATGTGTAATTATCGGTTGATGTGTTGAAATTTGAAAATCATTCTAAATTCCTTCATCTTTAACCTTATTATAGGTTAAAGTTTAAGATGCCTATAAATCCTATTTCTTAAGGGTACTGCATGGATACGATAATTTTTCCTCTGCCATGTGGTTTAACTCTGATAGATTAGAGATTTTATGGCATGTGATGAAAATAAATGCCTAAGGCATACAATAATTGCAGTAATCTTAACATCAAAAGAGGAAGGAAAGCATCTTAAAATTTTGTTCACTTTTTCATAGTTGTTGAGTTCTCTTCCTAAGGCATACAAAGAGGTAACGATTTGAGTAAACCTTGTATACATTTTAGAAATTGATTCAAAAAGTTTCATATAAAAAAGTTTGTAATCATGCAACAAAATATTCAATCAAGATTGCTTAACTTTCTTAGTTCCTTCATAAGTAATACACAATTTATCTCAAATCTCTTTACCAGTAGTGTAAGTTGAAACACGCATGTAATTTTCATATTTTAAATAACAGAAAAAATAGTTCAAATATTTTGCATCAAGTTGAGCTAAATCCCTATCATCAAGAGTCCATTAAGTAAAAGAAAGTGGAGCAGTAGCACCATTAAGTTTATCAGTCGAAGGTGTATAACCATCCTAAACCAGCATCCACATGCGATAGTCAATTGATTGCAAAAACGTAGACATGCTAGTTTAAAAAAAAACAAAAACCAAAAATGAATATTATCAAATAAAGGTGGTCGGGTAATAGAATATCCTTCCGTAGCATTACGATTATCGGAATTAGCCATGGATCAAAATTAAAAAAGTTTTTAAACTTATTTTTATGAATCCCACTCTTTGATACCACTTGAAAGTTTGTTAGGATGTTAAACCCTTATGAACTAGTCCCAATGCTAACCAAGAGGGGGGTGACTTGGTATTTTAAAAACTTCTCAATCAAATCACGAACTCAAACCAAACATAATTCACCACAAGAAAAATATAGTGTGAAAATTAAATGCGTAAGTAAAAACATAAAAAAGAACACACTAGATTTATAGTAGTTCGGTCAAATCTTGACATACGTCCAATCATCGGAGGTACCCTCTGAGTATTGCACTAACTTAGTGTCTCTCATTTAGCCCCCATAGCTAGGTGGAAAAGCCCTTACAAAACACTCCTTTTCACCAACCCCGATGTGGTAGAGAACTGACTCCTTTTGCTTCCTCCTAAAGCAGGCAGAGAACCTTGATCAATTGCTGAAGAAGACCTCACTTGAGCCTCCAAGAATGAGGAACAACGATTGGAGAAGACACCTTGAACCCTTGCTTGGAGCACACCTTGTGAAACCCCCTCATAAGCTCCCCCTCAAAAGTTCTTCCCTCTCTCTCCCTCTCTCTTCCTCTCCTCTTGGCTCTCTTAGGTCAAGGCAGCAGCAAAGGATGCTTATGCCTGAGAAAACACGAGTCCTTTAAATATATTTTCAAGAACTAACTTTATCGTTTAGGATAATATTGTTATCGTCCTGTATGACCAGTACAAATTAAGCTTAATCAGCCCGGACGACTTGGGACAATTAGAAGATTTTTTGTTCCTATCATCCAGGAAGATAATATATCATCCTGTACGATTAGTACAAATCAGGGAATATCATCTAGAACATCGCCCTGGATGGGAGTCTGGACAAAAACAAAATGACTTGATCATCTAGGCCGATCTAGTGATCGACGTGGCCGGTTAGTTCAAATATGCGTAAAATCATCCAGAACATCGCTCTGAACAAACGATGTATGATTTTTGGTCGTCCAGAAGCAACCAAGGTTTTTGAACCAATCATCCTGGCTGATCCTATGATTGTCCAGGACGATATGATTGAATCAATAAACCTTAATTACTTTCTTAATCACCGTATCAATTCAGGCATAATTGAACCCCATCGTCCAGGCCGATGTCTTTGATGATGATTAAAAAAAAACTATAAATAGATTTGGTGGTTGATTCTTTCTAATTTGAGCATATCGTCCCGACCGATACAAAAATTGTTAAGGACGATATGCTTAATGATGGCTGCCTTAATCAGGATACCCTAATTAGGGTTTCTGTTTTTGACTGATCGTCCAGGACAATTTTTGGATCATACCGGATGATGTTAGCAAAAAAACTCTGAGTCAGATAGAAAAAATTCACCCAAGTGTGTGCTGGGTTACTTTATATCAGGCACCACGAAGATTACAACTGACTCAAGAAAGGAAAAAAATATATTACAAACTGACTCAGACCTAATCTTGAGCTGGCTTGAGTTGCAGTTGGTCTTGTTGACCTGAAATATTAGTGGGTAAGACAGTCGTAGAAAAAATAGAAATATTTGCTATTATCAAAATTCTAATTTTAGTAGTTGATATATGTTATATAAATGCAATTTATATTATATAATAGTTCATATCATATTCCTTATACCCATATAAAATTTTAAAGAATTTCTGCCCCCTTTTCACTCATATTTGTACTTATAGTACCAGAATATGCCCGTAGGCACCAAAACGTAATTTATAACCATCAAAATATGCCTTATATGCGCTAGAATATTTCCTGACACATATAAAATTTCAAAGTTTTTTGGCCCCTTCTAACTCCCAACAAATATTATTTAATCACATATGCCCATTTTTATCATATTATAACAATTAAACTGTACTTGAGCATGTATCAGAATTGCACAATTTTATCTAATAACATGTAACAGAAAACCCTACTAGGCAAAAATATATATTTTTAGAAAATAACTAAATTACCAAGGACTATAAAATAATGTTTTAAGACTATTATCATACTACAACATTATTTTTTAGAGTCAATATAATTTTCTACTCAATAAAAATCCCATAAATTGCAAAACCTTCATTATTAAATTTATAGAAATTACTCAAAATATTTGTAATCTCAATCTCTATAATATGTAAAAAGTTACGTTGTGAAAGTTTTATAAGTGTAAAGTTATCAGATTTTTTCATTAATGGAAACACACATTTGATAAAAAATTTTGACAAAACTTTGTATTTTTGAAAATTGAGATTGACGTAATGTGACCAACCTTGATATAGAGTTTCTAAACTAGGCCGATGGCTGAAAATGATCCGAAGCGATTAAAAAACATTTTCTTTCTACCCAAATCCTCTTCTTGTGACGTTTTCCAATCGAGTCAGAACAAGTCAATCAAAATAATGAACCTGCACGTGTCACACCTATTCAATCATGTGATTAGTTAGTTTGGAGTTATATATCATGATTATATAGAGCTGATGAAACTTAGATTTATAAGGGTAGATGACTAAACAAAGGTATATATAAATTGAGTTAACCATCACCATCCCACATCCAAATATGGGATGCCAAGCATGCATTTATTATCCATCATGATGAGATTCATGAGGATAGAGTCCATTTACTCAGATGATACTTGTGTTGGTATAGATTACAGATATCATTATACTTACTTCAGGCCTAACAAAACCACCCATGACTTGCTAGTACAAAGCACATAGAGAAATAATACTAGCATATATCTAAATTTTAATGAACATTATTGATAAGTTGCATATATTTCATTAATGGTTCTACTTTTTTGATACAACACCACCGCTTCCTTTGAGGAGGAATTATAACCATTTTTTGGTGGAGATGAGGATATCCCCATTCAACTTGTAATGAATAGGAGAGCAATGCACAAGTATTTGTTAAAGCATGAAAATTAAAAATGATATATATAGCGGTAGAGCTTTAAAGGATGATCTAAGTGCAACAACATGTCCCTCAAGGGTTAAGAGCTACTAAGAGTATTGACTTATGCAATCAATTCCCTCATATATATCATCGTACATAACCATCACATAATGATATTGGCAGAAGTAGTGCACATTCTTACATATATTGGCTATCATTTGATTTATTCTGGAGCGGCCGAGAGTCATTATACCTTACATAGCTACACACATCATCCCACTTTTTTTTGTCAGCACCTTTTAAAGAAAATTATATTGTTTGTGGGATTAGCTACTAGTGTTTGTGTGATGAATGTGTTTTTGTTATCATCGTACAATACCAGCTGGAAAGTTCTACTAGTGTTTTTGTAAATTACAAGAAACTGATTCATCCCACAAATCGGGACAATCAGATTACAACTTGAAGCAAATTTACAAAGTTTTGCAGAATCTCCCGTTGTTTCCCAAAAACCCGACAGAGTTCCGACGTATTCAGGCGGCGGGAAGAGCTCCGGCGGTGGTCGAGGAGAAGGGATTCTCCCTTTCTCCTTTCTCTTCTTCTTCCCTTCTTCTTCTCTCTCTTCACTTGAGTCCCCTTTGTGTAGAATGAGGGCTCTATTTATAGTTTTTCTGGAGTGGCATAGCTCGTAAATAGGTGTGAGATCATGGGTGAATAGGGAGTGGTCGAATGGACGGTCGATATTGAACCCTTCGATCATGCACCATTCATTGGACATTTGGAGGCCTTAATGATGTCGAAATTTGGCGATCTTCGGTTCACTGGATTCGCCTCGCCGAGCCGTTCGATTCGAGTACAAGCTCGTTAAAATCGGAGACCGTTTGGTAACTCAAATTGTGGTTTGAACCTTCCAACAGCGCTTCGAGTCCTTGATTTGGACCCATTAGGGCTCGGATTGGGTTGAATTTGGTGTCGTTGGGTTCGTGCTTCTGAGACGCTCAATTTGACTATAAGCTCGCTGAAATCGGAGCTCATGTGCTCCCGGATTTAATTTTTGAAGGTTTCTGGGTTGATTTTTGCCTCGAGATTCGTGCCCGATCAAGATAATTTTTTAAGAATATATCAAGGCTCATGCTTCTCAATGATTTCCTAAAATTCTCTTATAAACACCTCAAATAGTGTCTATGTCTATCTAAGAAAAAAATTCTTTATTATCAAGTATTATACATTAATCTTTTCTTGCATGAACTTTTAGAATATTGTCATGTAGAGTTTATACAAACCACGTCTAAGACTTATTGCATTGGCAAAGGCTGGTGAAAGAGATTATTATTTGCATTAGTTCACTTGAGAGTAAGTATTGTGCTCCCACATTTCCCTAACAAAAAAGTTCCATCCAACCTTAGCATATGTTAATAGTAGGACTAACCACTTTGGTCTTTAAGCAATATTTAAATTAACATGAATCTATATATTTTAAAGGACACTTTTATTCTATAAATGGGCCTACATACAAAATTTATCTAAATAAAATTTCAAATAAATATTAGGTCAAAATGATATATTATGATTTACTCCTTTGTGTATAAATAAATATTTATTTATTAAGGTTCGTCATTAAAAAAAAAAAAAACAGGAAAGAAAGAAAGACCAATCAACTACTAGAACTACTAGGGTAAATACGACAGCGCGCAAGCAGAGGAAGAGGAATAGGAAGAGGCATGATGGATGGAGAGATGGACGAGGCGATGCGAGCGCACCTTCCCGTCTCCTTCGGCAAGCAGTCGATGCCCCAGCACCGGCCCTCTTCCGTGCACTTAACCACCAGGAGCACTTTAGAACCCGCAAACAACTCATCCTCCTCCTCTGCCGCCATCGCCAAGTCCTCATGGGTGGATGAATCCACAAAACATAGCCCTACTGCGGTGTATTTTGAAGAAGACGCTATTGGGCCACTGCTGCCTCTACCGTCAGTGACTGGTCGGCTTGAAACGGTTTATGATGATGATCGGGCACTGATTGGGCCGCCACCGCCGCCTCATTCGTCATCAAAGAAGTTCGATGAGGAGGAGGACGACGAAGAGATAATTGGACCCCCGCGGCCACCGCAGCTTTCTTCGGATGATGGGTCGGACTCAGATTTGGATGCTTCGCCACGGGAAGATAAGCTTCGGATTCCTCTTAGCAACGAGATCGTGCTCAAGGGCCATTCAAGGGTATGTGCAAGTATTCCTATATATTTCGAATTCCCATACTGGTTAACATATCAAGCAATGCTTGACGGCAAACTCAGGGCCTGTTTGGCAACAACCAGGATTTAACTTGACTAGGATTAAGTAAATCTTGTAAATACAAATTCTTAATTAAATCTTAACATAATAAAATTATCAAACAAACGTAGTTGGAGCAATTCACATAGAATCAGCAATCAACTGTATCTGCCAATACAGTAGACATGCTCTACTCTTGGGGAACCCAAGCCGCAAGGCCTTTGCAAAAGATAGAAACCGGATGGAACATTGAAAGTGAATAAATGAGAAAGCTTAATCCATGGGATGCCTTCACTAGCTCGTTCATCAATATTAACAATTCACCAAGTTCTATTGTGGATCATTCTCTATGAAATGAGAGAAAAATATGAAGTCCTATCACTAGACTTGCACAAAATAATCATTCTTACCAATCAACAGCCTCACCAAACATCCGGTCATGTCAACTTTGCCACGAGAACATCTCGATCTTGCCACATACATCATAGTGAATCATTTAGCATACAACTCCTATAGAGAACCTAGCCAGAGACAACACAACATGAGCGGAAAAAGGCAATTGCTAAAGGACGAACAAATGAAACCACTCACTAAACAACCTAGGCGTTAAAAGTCATGAAAATCTCTTCCAACATTCCATGCCACCAATTCGTATACCAGGAAAGAATATAAACATCAAATAAGATAGATCTAAGCCCAAAAAATGTCGGAGAAATTGTTTTTTGAATGATTCACGAATTCTACTCCAAGACATCTAAAGATAGATGATATGAGAGGGGCAAGATGAGGGTGATATAAAAAAATGGGTACCTTCAAAGATCCACCAGAGCTCCAGAAGAACTTGAAAGAGAAGGAAATTGGATATGAGGTGGGCAGGTGAACAACGATAAGGTAGCAAAAGATGCTATACTTACCCGAAAAAATCCAAACTTCAACAAAGTTGCAAAAAAAAAAAAACATTTATTTTCTATCTAGGTTTCCTACTTAAGATCTAGAATATGTGTGTATAAATCTAAAAATAAAAAAATAATATGCTCTGCTTACTGTAGAAATGCAAGCGGGTTGAAGTATGTGGCCATAGGGCGTTGAATTGTGAAAGTTCGTTAGGGATGTTAGGCCCTTATGAACTAGCCCAAGGCTAACCAAGAGGGGGGAGGGGGTGAATTGGTATTTTAAAAAATCTTTAAGCAAAGCACAACAAAACTCAAACCAAAATTACCACAGAAATCAAAGTGCGGAAAATTAAATGCGGAAGCAGTAAAAAGAACACTAGGGTTTATAGTGGTTCGGCCAACGCGACCTACGTCCACTCCCCGGAGGCGCCCTTCGAGTATTGCACTACAAACGTAACTATCCTTTTGCTCCCATAGCAAGACGGAGAAGTCCTTATAAAACATCCTTTCCGCCAACCCCGGCGAGGTAGAGAACCCAACTTCTTTTGCTTCCTCCTGAAGTAGGCAAAGAACCTTGATTGATTGCTGAAGCTCACCTCTCCCAACCCTTCCAAGGACAAGAGACTCTAGTGGAAGAAGAAGTGGAAACAATGCTTGGAGCAACCCTTGTGAATCCTCCTCACAAGCTCCCCCTCACAAGATCCTCTCTCTCTCTCTCCTTTACAAGCACTTCTTTAGGCTTTCTCAGGTCAAGACAATAGCAAAAGATTGTTTTCCATGAGAAAATTCGGGTCCTTTAAATAGAATTTCAAGAACCGACTTTATCGTCCAGGACGATATGGCCGATCAGTACAAAATTGGCTCAATCAGCCGGGAATATTTGAGACGATCAGAAGAAAATTGGTTACATCGTCCATGCCGATGAAATATCTTCCTGGCTGATTAGTTTAAAACCGAGTACAATCGTCCTGATCATCGCCCGGAATAGATGCTGGCCGATGTCAATCGTCCAGGACATCGTCCCGACCGATCTTGCGATCGGCCCGGCCGATGTGATCGTATCAATCAGCCTTAATTGCTTTCCATAATTGTCAGATTAATTTAGGCATAATTATGTTGTATCGTCCATGCCGATATGGAGATCGTCCTGGCCGATAATTTAAAATAAAGAATACCTAAATTGATCATGGCGGCTGATTCTTTCTGATTTGATCATATAGTCCTGGCAGATACATGCATCGTCCAGGCCGATTTGCTTAATGACGGCTGCCTTAACCATGATGCCCTGATTAGGGTTTCTGTTTTGAACCCGATCGTCCCGGACGATATAAACATCGTCCAGGCCGATATGAGTAAAAAATAGAAAACTATAAATAAGACAGAAAAATCACTCAAGTGTGTGTGTGTAGGGTTACTTAGCATCAGACACCTTAAATGTTACAATTGACTCAAGAAAGGGAAAAAGTACATTACAAACTGACTCAGACCTAGTCTTACACAATCTTGAGCTGGTTTCGTTTGCTGTTCCGATCTTGTGGTCCTGAAATGTTAGTAGGCAAGACAGTCGTAGAGAAACAAAATTGTTTGCTATCATCAAAATCACAATCCATGAAAATAGAGTTGCAACAAAGTGGGCTTCAAAGCTTCGAACATAAGTCCTATTGCGACTTCCACAAAGCGCAAGAGAGCTGTGGGAAAGAGAAGGCGATCTGGTAGGGAAGATGATCTGCTTTTTAATAGAGTGCAATCCATGACCAGGCAGGATGGACTGCTCTGGGCAGGGTGAAATGTCAACGTTAACAATTGCGAGGTTAGGTATGGAGTTTCGATCAACTTGCCCCATGAAGCCCGGGCGGGAAGGATTGCTTGGGATAGAGGGTGGAATGGAGAAGTTAAAAGTTGTGAGGTTAGGTATGGAGTTTACAACTTGCCGCATGAAGCCAGGACGCCAACGTTTCTCACTTAAATCACGTGGTTAGAAGTTAAATAATTGAAATTTTAAGGTTTAGTAAATCCATAATTTACGGTAAAGAGGAGGAGACAAAGGATTTATTTTGTCGTGAGATTTAGTGGGTGCTCAGTGCCTGTTTGGTAGGCTTTAGCATGTAAATCTTGCTCTAAATCGGCATAAATCCTATTATCCTGCATCCAAATAGCCCCTTAAAATATCTATCAGTAAAGCAAGAAAGGATATTACGATGTTTTTTGTTGATAGATTTGTTACAATTGGATTAAAAAATTGTTTGTTTCATTATTATTTGAATGCCTTGTTACGATGTTATTTAAATTATGATGTAATATATCAATTGCTTGCTGTTTGCTTTTGCATTATTGTTTGTTTTGATCTTGCTATCCCGGCTGTTGGTCGTATTGAATTTGCTATGTCCATCCATATTCAAAGTAAAATTTAAATAATGGCTACTTTGGTTAATGGGGTTCTTTTGTGCTGCCACATTTATGATGTTTGTGTTATACTTGCGATAGCCGGACGTAACCCTATGAAAAATCTTGCAATAATGCGTTTTCATGTTTGATGATGTCTCATTTTATAATGAGTTGTTACTCGGCGATAAATTCTCTTACAAATAATTCCTTTTGTTGAAAACTAGGCAGTTTAATGAAAGCATCTTGCTCTTAGTAACTTGTGGAATACTTCCACTTCAATTCTATCTTTGATCTTTTTTTTTCCCCTCATGACTACAACTTTTTTTTCTTTCTGATTTTCCCCTTATGTGGAAGCACTCTTCTTTAACTTAATTGCTGCAGGCTAACTATATGATCAAGTTGCAATTCTTTGTGTTCGAAACCTTGATGCCATTCTCTTGTCTCACATGTATGGGTAATCTGGCAAATCCTTTCACTACCAATATTTCTTTCTTCTCACATGTGGACATCAATGAAGTGATGCAAAATTGAAGAGTTGTTTGATGGGGCCATGAGGGACATAGGTAACACAAGGTTATAAAAAGTAACAAGACAACCGCTACAATCTTATCAAAGGAAGAGTATTACTCTCAACCTCACCAAAGGAAGAGATGGAAAAACAAGCCACCAAGCTAAGTTTAAGAAGAGAATAAATTTGCATCCAATAGGTGATGCCCTACAAAATAGAATGTCATGGCTATTAATAAGACTTACATTATGAAGAATATTAAGAGCCATTGGATTGTAAAAGGAAATAAATTATATAAGAATTCATAATTTAATAAAATACAGATAATTACTACAACTAAATTGTTTTTCTTCCTCCTCTTCCATTAAATCAAGACTTGATCAAAGTTGGATGTTCAAGCATTTATATTTTCTCGCTCCTCGTTAGCCATTTACTTTTTCTCTACTTTCTTCTTGTTGGCTTCTTTCTCTACAAGCTTTGAATTTTGTGAGTTACAAGTGGTCAATTGCTCCACTGATGCTTCATTTTGCCATTTGACAAAATGGTCACCTCCTTACATTTCTTGATCTTCTTCATATCCAATTAAGTATTGCTCACAACCCTTTTGTCCGTAAACCATGAGATGTTATTGCAGGCATTGGGATTTTGCATCCTCGTCCTTAGCTCTAATACCAAGTTGACGCCTAAGTGAACTGAAATATGATGGAGAAGGTTGCCAATCTTAGCGAGGTTTGGACTCTGTTATGACTAGACTCGCAACATTAAATCTGACCACTGAATTGAATAATCAAATACAGAGAAACTCATAATTCATACGAAAAAAATAATGTTTATAGAATAAAGGTTGTCTTTTATAGCCAAACCCACCAGCTCCCTCTAAGTTGAATTATGAGTAAAAGCTTAAAATAGTCCCTCAACTATTGAAAAATGTCCAATTTAGTCTCAGAGTTTCATATTACCCCAATTTAGTTTCTCAACTACTAAAAATTGAGCTAATTTAGTCTCAAAGCCTAAAATAAAAATTAAAGTTAACTCCAAAGTTAAATATGAAGGGTATTTTAGGTATACTAGTGGATATGAGATTATATTACTAAGATTATTTACTTTTAATATTTTAAATATTCTCCCATAATTTAAATGCATTATATCATAAATCTAAAATCTTTAATATAAATGTCTCTATCTAAATAACTATATTATTGAATATACTTAAATAACTTGTAATTAATTTATTTCTAAAAGAATTAAATAAATGATAAAGTCTATTATCCTTGCTCTAAAATAATTATAATTTAACATCTCTCTTAAGTTAATACTCTTATTTTTCTATAGATAGTTAAATTAATAATAACTTAATTTATGAATAAAAATCTCATTTGAATTTATGCTCTCTATTCCTTTATATACCTTCTATTTATCATTAAAATATTTAATATAAAGTATAAAATTTTAGATTAAATTTCCTTAGCAACATTTACTAATTTATTCTTTTAAAAAAATTCATAAATCAATAAAATTCATATACTTAATTTAATAATTAATAATTAGGTATTATATTAAATCTTAGGTTTATTTTTTAAAATTTATCAAGTTATTAATTAAGCATTCTCTCTTTCTCATTTTTTATAAATTTGATGTAAAATCATAATATAATAATAATTATTTTCTCTAATAAATTTTTTGTGAACTAATTACAAAATAAACTTTTATCTCCTAAATTTGTGGATGTCACACATTGCTTGCTGTTGCCTGTCTCGCTATCATACAAACATGCTGCAATACGTCTCACTTCAGGCCTGCCTACTCGGGTCGTCAGCCTCGATCGCTCATGTCACCCTGAATTGTTTGCGTCTCCTTCTATGTAGCTTCAGCTCCCACAAAGGCCTCTAGGGCGTATAGTGGGAATGCTCTAGGGCGTATAGTGGGAATGCGCCGAGGGCTTATAGCGGTCAGCGTGAGCAAGTATTTTATCTAAATACCCCCAAAGAAACAAATATTTCCGGCCCTCTTTGTTAATTTAAACCGCCAGGGATCAAATTGACTCAATTTTTAATAGTAAAGCGACTAAAATGTTGCAATACGAAACTCTGAGATTAAATTGGACATTTATTGATAGTCGGGGGGCTATTTTGAGCTTTTATTTGTTGAAGTACTAAGGAAATGCTAAGTACAAAACAAAATAATAATAAAAACTCCTTGGTTTTGCCATGAAATTCTTGAACCTCTATTTTGTCCATGTGATGTGTCATTGCCTGCGAAATAAAAGAGAGGATAAAATGAATTATTTTTATTAGGGTTATTATCTTTATGACCCACCAGATTTTTATTTTGAGCTAATTTTTAATGTTTTAGTCAATCCAACCATTCTACTATAGTTCCATATTGACCTTATAATGGAAAAAATTGATATTTATGCTTATTATGAAAATAAATAATATTGCCAAAATAGGTATCAGAGTTCATATTCATCATACTTTTCTTGATCCCTTTGATCGTACTCATCTTTATTATAATTGATCACAACATACTTCATATGAAACGCATCATGAAGAATCATAATTCCCAAGCTATGCTATGCATGTCCGACTATACCATTGGTATTAATCATATGATGACGACATCATGATTGTCCATATGATCATCATGCATAGTTGCATGCAATCTACCAAATTCAATGACCCATCTACCTATGTTGAGGAGGATTATTATTTACATGTGTTCGAGCTTAAATTTTATTCTTGTTTAAGGCTAAACTTGAAATTCAAATAAAGTATCTTTTAGATTTGCGTGCTCTTTGGACTAGTTTGATTCAAGATTATCATGTGAAAGATAATGAGGGTTATCTGTTGCCAAGTTTTAATAATCGTAGGCCCTAGTCAGACTTTGACCAATAATTAAATTTGAGCATGAGATTAACATGATGCTGAGCCTCTACTTGATACCATACCAGAGCTTAGTCTTTAGCCTAAGTATGAGATGCCTTTAATTACTGTTACTTTCCAACATCTTGAGATAGAGATTCATGTTATATATATATATATAATCGCAAATTTCATAACCAATTGCTTTGGTTGACTTTCTTTATTTTTCTCAAATCATGATTGTTATATGCTTCTTTATTTTGTTTACCATTCATAATGGTATGATGATTGACGACATTCTGAAACAAATCCCCATGATACTTTAATATACTTTCTCTGTTGTTGTCCTATGAGACCATTTACTCCTTTCCATGTTGATCATCACAATGTTTCTATGTTAAAATAATTTTCAAAGGTATGTAAAATAAATAGTTTGGAAACTTTTTGGCTGTATGCTTTAGGTTTTGCTATTGAAGTTGAATACAAAAAGCTCACACTTAAACCCTCCTCTTCCCTCCTGGTGAAGGCAATCTTCATCCTCTTTGCATTATGTACTCACTCTCTCTAAAAATTGAATTGTAATAAACTCCTTTTGTTGCAATTCTATCAGTATATGTAGAATAATTATGAAATATTTTTTTTTTTTTTTGGGAAAGATTTATATAAGAAAAAAAAAACTCTAAAGTCAAACCCAATATAACTTTCATAAGGGGTAGGTGGGGAAGGGGGTGAGGGGCTGGTTGAACGTGCGATTGTTGTAAATAGAATAGGGCAAAGTTTGTAAGAAGAAAAATCGATAAGGGTAGAAAAAGTACCAGAGGATAACTACAATAGCATCCTAGGTAGATGTTAAGTCTAAATGGACCATAGAAACCTCTGACTACTCGAACAGAGATACACCTACTGATGAGAGCTTCTTGATGTCGACAGTCACTTTAGCGAGGAGGGAATTTGAGCAGCATACAGTACGAAAGCAAATTGATATCGTACTTACTACTTGCTTCAGGATACTGACTGATCATACAATACGGTGTGCCGTTGTCGTCTGATACTCGTCAGATGCAACTATGTCTGAGACGGAAACCAATCAAGTCCGGTAATTCAATAATTGCAGGGTCTTCGAGAACAAGTGGATTTCGAAGGAATCTGTCTAGAAAATCCGAGATATGTGAATTGTTCTATATCATTACCGCTAGATGGAATAAAGGTCCAATTGGAAGACGCTCTTGTGTTATAGATCGCGGTACTCAGTTCACTATTACTCGAGCGATCTCCTTTAAATCCATCGCACACATCATGACACATCAGTAGAGCATGACATATGACGAGGACAATCTGTAATAGTTCTGATTCTTGGAACTCTTTGGTCTTAATCTACACATATTAAGTCATGGACTGACTAGTAATTTTAAAGAGAGGGATCATTAAGACTTTCGATTCCGCAGAGTGTCAGCTAGATGTAAGCGAAGAAGCTGGAACTGATGTAAATAATTAGAGATTGTCATTGATCATAATATTGGACTGCTCTCATTATTTTGTAAGGTTACTATGGGATAAAGCGCACATATATTACATACACTATTAATATCCCTATACGAGCCATTACGACGCTTCACTCATAGTCTGAATTATATCAAATATTCTCCTCATCATGCACTATACTTACAACGGGTATCTCCTGTGGACCCATATAACTCTTCCCGAGTAGGTACATTCGATCCTTTACCGAACAATAGGCACGCATTGATGGCGAGGGGCGAGGGATGCGAGGAGTCCGAATGCTGAGCCGTAGGCAAGTATCCCATTATCCTCCCTTAATTGAGATTCCCAGGCACCTAGCGTCGTAAGAGACCACTTCTTCCTCGCCTTATTAGCACTCTTTCGCAAACACAATTGCTGGTGAGAGAACTTCAGACGCGTGCTGTACGTGGTTACCTCTTGACTATATGCTCCTGCGTGCAACTACGACACGTTGAAGAACTCGTGATTAGGAGACTGTAGCTTATTAGATACATTGAAAGGGTAAAGGACTGCCCCACAGGGACTGAAATCGAGCGATCGTACTCGCAACTTTGTAGATTAAGAAACGTGCCTATCTTATATATTATTGCATTTACCCAGAGCGTCGAAAAACAATTGGCTTAAATAAGCTAGGTTCGAAGTCCTTCGAATCGAACTAAATGTGGCAGGCTGGTATGCGCATTGTTATGAGACGCAGGCTGAGATAGTGGGGAGCAGGTAATGTGACTTGTGCTAATAGAGTGTTTCATTTCACAATTTCTGACCTAAAGTGGTACGAATCGAACTGGAGTCGAGGACCGTCTAACAATAAGGAATTGACTTCGAAAATAGATCATTGAGAAGAGACTCCTTTGCGACTCTCTATATAAGTTTGCTAATTATTTATAGCTTGTGTTTCATGTACCTTTTGTGATGTTGGTTTGATTTAATTTCTATTTTGTCTATTTTCTATTTCTCCTCTCTTTTTTGTCGTATATGTCATAAGGGGGTATAGTATTGACTAGTTATTATTATGTTTATTTTTTCATTGTATCTTATTTATACACTATTTGATTACTGTTAGGTTTGTTATATTATTATATATTATTAGTTTTGTTGTAATTGTTTAAGTAAAATTTATATTGTCTTGGTACTTAACAACTTGTGGTTCCTCCTCGTTGGTTTATTGTTGTTAATTTATGCTATGTTAATGTTGATAAACTTATTTACCAATATATTTGCCAATCTATATAAAACAGGTTGTCGGGTAAGATTCATTGAATGACGTAGATTTCCAGATTCAACTAATTACTAAAATTTTGATAGATAATACAAACAAATTTTCTAACTCAGCTTTCTTATTTTATTCCTGGTCTGGGTATACCTTGGCCACAATCATTGTCGTAATGTGACAGATGACGGATCTGGGCATGAATTACATATACTAGTTGCAAGCATTGTCATCAATGTCAGGTAACTGATGTGGTTTCTAACATCTTAGCTCGCGGCTAATTGTGTTACACCGTACGACTTTAGCCTCGTGGCCCTTGGGAGTAGCTCTCGCGGGAGACAGATATCATTGGGACCGATTGACCTCCCTGTCCGTCGACGAAGGTCATCGTTTTCATATTTAGCAACGACTGATTTACTTTTCTCAACAGTCAGTGGCGTTTAAGCATATCCCTACGTCTAATCGTAAACATCGACACTTCCATGTCTTAATTCTTGTCGTGGACTCAGTGTTATCTTCGTATAGTTGACTTTCGGTGTACCCCTTGCCAGATATCATATCCGATAATGGCCATCGCTATTCACAGTCTAACAAAATCAAGACTTCTCTCTAATTTTGGGGGTGGGGTGAGAAAGCCATAATATAATCTGGGAGGATACTCGACGATTATAGCTCTCTAGGCAATGGATTATGCGAGGCCTTCAACATTAAAATTCTTTTGGTGCAATTGTTTAAATAAGACCCTTGAGTGATTCAACAACGTGGGAAATGAGCGGTTTTGGTTGGAAGCTCTGTGGGCTTATCGTACCACTTAATAGAACCCGATATATCTATCCCGTTTTGCTACTAGTGTATGGATCTGAGGGCCCTTTGTTCTTATATCAGTACCTTGGAAATATAAATCTTCGGTCTAGATTGTAGTGTTAGTAATTTAAGATTACAAATAAACAAGAATGTTGAAAGGCTGCGGTTTGAAGAACTCGAAGGCCTTTCAAGTAGCAGTCGTTTCCATTATTGCTCAACAAAGTTTAGGAGTTATAATAAGTCCGTATCGGTTCAACGCCCATGATAAGGTTCTAGTGCTGACTCTTTGTAACTCAAGCAGTGTTACGTTGGTGTTGGTTCCTTCGAGACCTATCTTAGCCCATCGAAAGTTGGGAGCAATTATTTGAATCCCACTTGGGGAATACCCTTCATCAAGAGACTTGTCTACGAATGGAGGCTCGTATCAGTTAGTATGATGTTGTAATATGGAATCACCCAATCTACCGTGTAAAGTATGGCCGTTTCCTTAAGAAATACTATGCTTAATGTAAGCTCGTTTTGTCAATTATGAAATCTTTCGTTCTTGATTCGCAAACCCGGTTTATTTCCTTTTAATTCCCTTTTACTTTTTAACGCTCTTGCTCCTCCTTAGGGTTTGGATCCATCCCTCCTTAGGATCGCACTCTTGCTAGTGGTGGAGTACGCCCTCCGTTGGCACAACCCTGGCATTGAAGCTTTGGGATAGTGGTGTGATACGGCCCTTCGTGGCACTCCAATTCCATCACGTAGTGTGGATTGTATACTGTCCTCATGGCACCTATCCTAGTTTGGTTTCAGTTTCAATCATCTGTGTGGAGCAGTTTCCCTCCCCCTATGACCATCACTAGTGGTGGAGTACGCCATTCGTGGCACCATCCTAGTTTTGCCAGTTTTGATCCTCTGTGGAGTAAGTTCCGTTTCCCAGCATTGACCATGTGGTTGTCTTCGCTAGTTGCGCTGGGAGTTGGCGGCGTTGTTGGTGCGTGGCACCATGGGCCTTGTTAGCCAGTTTCGGTCTTTTCTGATGGGTAGTAGTTTTCAGCTCGTCCAGATTGACAATGTGCGGGTTGCAGTTAGTTTGGTTCGCTGGTAGGGGTACGTGTCCTTGGCTGTTGTCGAGCCGCTTACCGATATCACTAGTTTTGTCTCGTTTATTGGTCCTCTTTCGATGGATGCAAGTTTCCCCCCATTATGACCATTCGTATGGTTGGGTGTACGTTCCTTCGTAGGCACCATCTAGTTTTGCCAGTTTATCTGCCTATTTGGGAAGTCTTCTATCAGTTCATCCTATAGTGCCTAGAACGGTGGTGGTGATGTCCTTATCCTTTAGATCGTAAGGCTTAGGTGATTCCCATACTTACTCGTTTTCCAGTTGATCCGTATCCATTAGTGAGTTAGTTTTCTTTTTGTACTTCACGATCACTATTTTCGGACCTATGGTGGGTGATGCCCTTTCCTTGACCCAAGCTAGGTATTTCCCTACTTTTGGTTTCCTAGTTAATCTGCCTATTTGGGAGTAAGTCTTCTATCAAATCCTATAGGCCTAAGGTTGGGTGATGTCCTTTCCTTAGACCCAAGGTTAGGTGTTCATACCTTGGTTTCGTCCAGTTCTCTTGTTAATGGTGAATGCCTCTATAGCATCCTATAAGGCTTAAAGGTTGGGAGATGCCCTCCTTACACCCTTAATGATTCACTTCTATTTCGGTCAAAGCCAATGTGTGCGGCAGAGTCCTTCTACACCACATTGGGGGTCCATTTATTGACGTCAATTTTTTGTATGAGGTCACTAAGGCCCTTCCAAACTCCGTCAATCCTAGATCCTAGGGATCCACTCTAGACTTTAGATTCTTTCTAGACCAGACCTTGGGCCTAGTTTTACTCTAGACTTTAAAGATTCTTTCCTAGAAGCAACTTTGGGCTACTCTAGAGCTATGATTACTTTCTAAGATCCTAGAACTTAGGGCTACTTAAGACTTTAAGATTCTTTCCTGAGCGGCTTAGGGCCTACTCTCGAGCCATTAAGATTACTATTCTCTAAGTACCGACACTTTTAAGCCTACTACTAGAGTTGAAGGATCTTTATAGATCTTGACTCATAAGTATTTAGGGTCCTATCTAATGATACCTGTAGGGGATTGATTCTAAGAGTTTATGCGAGGCGATGGTAAGCATCTAGATGAGGGTCTTAGGAACTACAGAATTGGGCATAGATATACACACAATCAATCCCTAACCTTTGATCAACTCCAAACCATCTATACGAATCAATTGCACAGCCCATAATTGTTATCATACCTTCCCATAAGTGCAAAGTTGATATCTTCTCCCTGATACAGATCATAATCTCAAAGGACTTAGCATTGTAATTAGGGTCCTGGCATAATCCAAATTCACATTAGGTAACAGAAATGCTTTTAAGACTAAACGTTAAGGTACCCCCATAAAGAGCTTCTTAGAGGATCATAAGAATGTATAATGATAAGCCATCCAAACTTCAACCTAGACTCTTCTTAGAGTACGCACCTTGTAATCTAGCTTTAATCTTTAATCACTTCACTGGCTCTTTTAGCAATCGAGAAACATTTAATAGAGCTAAAAGGAGTTAAGTGTGGCCTATACGATGTTGAGATTTTAATAGGACATAGAATTTACACGATCAACTATAGGAGATATGACCCCTCACGATGTATCCAGGAATTCGCAGAATGTCGGAAGAGTATCGCGAAAAGGAGCTTACCGATGACACGTCTTCTAGATCACCTAATAACTGGGATGAGAATTTGCACCTATTATACACAAGAGAACTTTCAACCATCAATCAGAATCGCTAGTGCAAGTGACTTCTGATTACAACATTACAAAGTGATAAGTACTGTTCTAGTGGTTACCCCTAATTTTGGAGCCCTTCTGAGGTCTCTAACTATAGAATCCTGAATAAAATCGCAAAAGGTTTGTAAAACCTTCAGATATTTACAGCCTATGCCATGGACCTAAACATTGAAGATTTTGATCTTGAGCCGCTTATCAAAGCCTCCATCATTCCAGACCCTGATTGTAACCCATTGAGCAGTAAACTGCATTTTTTTAGACCATTTTTGACCCTAGTTGATAATGGTCAAAATTGACCAAACACCCCTTATGGGAATTTCAAATGCCATTTCAACTCAAATCAACTCCAATTCTTTGAAACACTTTCAACAAGTTTCAAATATCAAAACCCAACTTGTATGAATACACAAGCCCAACCTTGGGTCAACCTAGTTGACCAAGTCAACCAAGTTTGACCCATTAACCCATACACCCCTTCCCTTTCAAATCTTTGAATCAAGTCCATTCCAAGGTCCTTTTGAATTGCAGGATGACCCCAGGGTACCCAAGAACCTCAGCCCCCCCCCCCCCCCCCCCCCCCCCCCCCCCCCCCCCCCCCCCCATCTTGGGAGACCCAAGGCCTTGGGCTCCTGGGTTAGCCATATAGCTTGACCCAGTGACCAAAAGAGAGGCCTCGCTTGAGCCATCTCTTACCTTATCAATTGAATCCAAATCAAGGTGTCATTAGGTCCCATTGACCCAATGTACCTTCCTTGACCAGCCCAACGCTTGGCTAACTTGGGTCAAGAGTAGGCTAAACTCAAAGTGCCCAAGATCACTTGGGAATTGAAGCAAATTCTTTACCTAAGCCCAATTGACTTGTCAACACCTCTCATAAGTGGCCCAGGTCAACACACTCTCAGCCAGTCCAATGCCCCCCCCCCTTTTGGGTTTAACCTTGGTCAGGGTTTTAGGCTAACCTAAGTAGCCAAACGTATGGACCCGACCATCTTCCAACTCAGATCAAATTGGACCATTGCCACTTGCATTAGGTCACCAGACCCAGACCCACTCTCCCACCTCAAGCCAGGGTCTGGCCTGACCTGGGTTGAGCCCAAATTGACCCGAACCGAGCAGATTTCGATCAACCCCGAGCCATCTTTTTTAACCCAGACCAAATGGAATCCAATTGCCACTTGCATTGGGTGCACCAGACCCACACCTATCACCATACAAAACCGCAGGGTCCTGACCTGACCTAGATGAGCTCAATTTGACTAAACAGAGCAGGGTTTTGGGTCCGAACCCAGCTACCAGTTCAATCCAGACATCCAGGCCAATGACTCCCACCCTCGACTCCAGCATGTCCTCAGCCCCCCATCAACGACCCAAACGGATGGCTGACAATGGTCAGAACATATGGAAAATGAGTTCTGTGCCCCCGCAGACAACTCCTGGTTCAAAGCTACTGCCATTCGATTGGAGTCCCCATCGACCTCTATGGATGTCGCATCTTCCACCGTGGCAGCATCTGAGCCCCCTCTAGCGTCAATCTCGGCCGTCCAAGCTCGCAAAAGGTGGCGAAAATAGGCCTCGAGCTCCCAGTACCGCAAGAATCATCCTCATATTCATCGAAATCGTTTCCCAGAGCGCCTTCGGCGAACCTCCAGTACTTCGCCTCCCTTCATCTTTCAAGCAAGCCACCCCTGAAAGCTTTCGGTATCCCTCTCGAAGTCACACCTCGGCGGTCCTCCGATCCCGACGTCTGAAGGAGATAAGTTCTCCATCATACCCTGAAGCTTCCCTGAAAGAGAAGGCTCATTCGTTGAGACCTTCTTTTGCGGTAAATCCCTTCATCCCGAGCTCCCTAGCTAGGTAGTCCGGTCAAGTGTGAAGTAAACCTCAACCCAATGAATCTCCATCGTTGGATTGAAGGTTTCACTGTCCTGATGATCCCCGTAAATTTCATCGTTAGTTCGCTGGCGGGATCGCCCGGATCATCGGAGAAAGCTTTGCGGTCTCGATTGTGGCGGGACGTTGAAGATGAAATCTCAGCCGTTGATTCCGATCACGGCTGCATATTAGATCCGCGGTATCGGAGCGCATTTTGACCCACCGTACCGATGCCTCCATCTGACAGATGTGGTAATCCGACTGTTAACGAGTTAGCGCATGAATGTCCAGACCAATCAATGCGTGGCAGCGTGTAAAGGAGCGCTGACTGTGTAATGGCCGAATTAATAATTCAAGCCAGAAATGTCAAGGGAACTTCAAAAAATTCATAACTCCCTCCACACTTGTCAATTAGGTTGTTCTTTCAGGCTCATTGGAAAGGTCTCAGGAAGATCTACACAAGCTGTATGGTCCCAGACCCAGGTTAGGGTCACTGTTAGGCTTAATTTCAATTTGAGGCATTTTATTAATTTTTTTTAATATTCTTTAAATACAAGTCCACCTAAGGCCTGGAATTTTGGGAGATTGAAACTGAACATATTTTGACATGTCCAATTTTCTCCTCAATTTCAAGATGTTCAAGGGCATTTTCCCCAAATTTAAGTTTAAAGGGTCATGGTTTGACCTTAAATTTAAAATGGGGTATAGACCTATCCAATGGGATTTAAGGTGTGTTTTTTTTGTGTGCTTGATGTGTAGGATAGGGAGTGTGAGCCCACTGATTTTGCCCCATCCAGTTAGGATAGACCCCTATATGATCTGAAGGTGACTTAGTCTCACCTTGGGTGGTTTAGTTAACACCACATTAGAAAGTACTACTTTGAGCTCAACATTTGGGTGCGGTTTAGTCCTTAGGGTCAGGAAGTCCTATGGTCCAAATTTCGTCAAATTTTGATTTCATTTGATTCCCCAAAGGTAGGTAGGCCTAAAAATCCTTCTTAGAATTAATATGAACTGATTAACTTATAAAATCTATTAAAATGTTTATAATTGTTCCTAGATTAATCCCCTAATCAATAAGAATTGAAACTCTCTTTTTAAATGAATTTCTAGATTATGTCTTAGTTTAGTCCTTAGGTAATCAAAGGTTAACCAGCTTTATTATCACAAATACATTAAAATCCTAAAAGGGCTTTAAACACTTGTGGATTCTGTCCTTTGGTCATTATTGACCTTTGGAATTGATCCCAAGGAATTTTAGACTCATTTGGGTTCAAATCCTTAGCAGCCTTTAGTTTGTAATAATTTTTGTAATCCTATGAATATGTATAACTTCTAAATTTCACTATTAATTATAGAAAAAATTTGATCTAATCAAACTCAATGGTTAATGACTTCATTTAGATCTAGTGTTCCATAAAAAATATTAAACCTCCTAATTCTCTGTCAAGATATCAAAGGGCCTCAACATCTTAGGAGACCTAGGTCAAAAACGGGGCACAAATTCTAAAAATCATAACTTTTGGTAGATAAACTCCAAAGTGAGTGTACCACCTGTCTAAACAACTCATAATTAGGTTAGTATTTTATTAAAATTTTGAAACCTTAAGATTACTCTAAGTTTTGAAAAATCAAATTTTATCCCTTTAGTTAGCATATCCGGATAATCCTTTCAAAATCTGTTAACTCCTTTAAAATTCTAAAATTTTCTTAATGGATTAATAAAATTCTCAACCAACCCATTAAAATCAGTAACCAACTCCCCTTAATATTAACTTCACTTCTTAATTTCCAAACCAATTTTAAAATAACTTAATTAAGCCTGATTTGCTACTGGGTCCCAGGCGCTACGAGGCTATTAGCGTAGCCAGGGAAGGTGAAATAAACTTCACGACCTTGGTGTGAAACAAAGGTAGTAATCAATTAACTTTTAAATACATTTAATTAAAATCCTAATTCACTATACTTAAAGTTTAACTTAAATCCCCTTTTAAGCTTCACATACCCAGACTTTTAGACAACTTTTGATTAATCACCCAACTTAGGATTTACCCAGCCAACGACCTTTTACACACATTTGATGATGTACTAGGACAACCAACTCTAGAATCTAAGGTTTAGGCTCGGTGTTTAACTTTACCTGCTGTGTGCCGATTCTTTCGTAAGTTTTCACTGCATGTTGTGGATGAAATTGCTTTGTTTGTGTCTGCTTACTTTTCTACACTCTGTGGATGGATCTGATGGTGTTTGGAGACTAGATTACCCTTAGCGTTAGGTACGATCTGGGTGTTCACATAGTTTTCTGCAGGGGCCACGTTCAATGCAGGCAGTAAAAGGGGGCAAAATCAATAAAAATATAATTATCATAAATGTTGCACAGTGGCTTCAGCTGCTAAAGCCCCATATAAAAAAGCGTGGCCAGGTGTGTTTTACTTATTGTAGCAGCATATATAAATGTTGGGATTGTCTTCTTTGTAATTTTAACTGCTTAGGATAACACTGCAGGTGAGTCTAGATTTATTTTCAAAAAATGTAATTCGTGTAATTATCAAAGTGTTGTGAAAGTTAATTTTGAGTTGGGATACTAAGTCAAAGCTTGGATTCAAAGAGGAAAGGATGCCTTTTTGGGAGTTTCTTTTTCCATTTGGAATCCAAATTTGGATCACACTTTTCTATAACCCAAAGAGGACAGAGTGGCCTTCCCCTTAAAGGAAAGTGCCCTCTTATCCATTTGGGTAGTTTCACACGAAGAATCCAAGGAGTTTGAAGAAAAGGAGTCCAAAGAAGAACAAGATTGAAGACTTGAAGATTGAGAGTATCCACTCAAAACTACTTGCGTCATTAATAGGCTTAGAATCCGGTTATTTCAGTGGTGCCCGGCCACTTTACTTTCTGCAAAAATTTTGGTTTGTAATAAGTCAAGGCAACTTTTCCTATGGACATTTATTAATTAGTTAATTTATTTATTTGATGTGATGAATTGATTGCCTTTAGATGCCTGCTTTTCTTAGTTTTTTGGCGATTGTGTGCGCTTTTTGTTTTCGCCTGGATACGTGGAGACTCATGAGGGTGTGAAAGTTTTCTACTCAAAATCTTAAATGTCTAAAATTTTAATGAGTCTAAAATACATAGAAATAACGAATTAGGGATTAGCCGGGATTGACCCGGGGTCGCATGCATATTTCTGCATTATCCCCTCCTGCGGTAAGAGTCCGGATAGTCTGACCTATGAGGAGGGTGCCGGACCTAGGAAGTCAAGTCTTCTAAAATTATTTTATTAAGCCTATTTTTAAATTTCAAGCATATTTGATTTGGAAGTTATCGACAAATGCATTGCATTAGATACAATTGAAAGAGTCAAAATTTTAATGCATCAGTTTTAGCATTTTAGCACCAAACATAAGATGAAGGGGCCAATTAGGAAAATTTCTAGATGTCAGCCCTAACTCTTCAAAACTTTAAGTACAACGTCCCTATCACTCTTTCATAAAAGACCGGACTCATCTCTTTTAAATTGATTAGGTGGTTAGCTGGCTCCCCAATCCAAGCCGGGGTAAGTCCAGGCATTGCACTGCATTAGTTAGGTTCGGATGACTGTGGTCCAACCGCAAATTAGATTTAAGATCCGGGGCAGATCTTTGAATTTAAGACCCAATTTCGGGAATATAATCCAAATTTCTAATAAGATGCTCAACTTCAATTAAAGTTTCCTTTCAATCCTAAAATATTAAAGCCAACACTTAGATTAAGTTGGGACACTTCCGATGGTTCTGGAATCTCAAGGTGTAACCCTACCTCTCTTCCCTCGATTCTGTTAAAATGTCAATCTTGATCCATGTCCCCTTTTTGATTTTCCAAAGATCCTATTCATTTTTTGATTATCAACTCCTAGAAAATCTAACAAAATTTCATTTCTTGTTTTTAAC
>NW_021319761.1:362550-457421 GCF_001605985.2 Dendrobium catenatum | reverse complement strand
ATACAATAGGTGCTCCTGGAAGGGGCTTGTGTGTTACATCTATAAGTTGTAAAGCGGGATGGGAGCCCATGAAACATAAGAACAATAAGCAATTAACAATAACCGTTTCTCTCTTGTGTGGCAATGGCTTGGAGGTGGAGGGAGCTAGGAGAATTGATAACAGAGTGAGGGTAGGAAGTACCTTTGCCATGGGAGAACTCATAAGGAAAAGGTGGTCTTCTTCTAAATGTTTTTCATTGCTTGGATGCAAACTGATGACTAGTGCATAGCTGAATCAAAGAAGAGGGGGAGCAAGAGATTGAACTCACATGAAGGCCAAGGAAGGAGGAAATACAAAGAGAGAGATGGTGATATGAAATGATGCACATTTCCCCTAAATTTTCCTTAAAAAAACCAAATTGATCTTTGCCTTCAGCATATGATTACCCGCATCTACTAGTTAATGGATTGGAGGTGCTTGGTACCAATTTGGAATATTGGAGATAACATTAATGTAGGCAGGAAAAAGAACTAGCCCACTGCTCAAAGAAGAGTGAGAGCAACTATTTATTTTTTTCATCATTCATTGAGAATTCTTGTTTAGATGGGCATGTAAAATTACCTTTGGAGAATTCTTTATTTGGAAGGAAAAAAGAAATATAAGCTAACTTGGATGGTAATTGTTCAAAATGATTTATAAAGAATAGGTTTAACACCTTAGACAACATGCTTAACAGGAATAAATGAAAATGGAGATTCATAAAGCTGAGTCTAAAAGTTGGAAGGTTAATGATTATAAAGATTCATCAAGCATCCCTTTTTACAAAGTAGTGGCCTCTTAAATGGAAGACAGTGATATCATAAGGATGATAATACCGTAATATATCCTAACAATTGAAATAAAGCTTACATAACAATAAACATGACAAACTAATAACATTCTATGGTTATCTCATTATATTTTGTTTTGGAAGGAATTGTGCCCTAGACTTCCCATTTGGACACAAGGGGCGACACAACTAGTCTACAAGCTTAGTGGCTATATCATAACATTAAATTGTTGTTTGATGATGCTTCTTTCTTGAATTTTTTGGATTCTACCTTTCCAAAATTTGATATTAAATTCTGATCCAAGCTAAGGGAAATCATTAGTCTTGGAAAGCTATTAATTCATTTATTTGACATTATTTCTGACCTCTGAATTTCGTCAAAAAACTTGTTTTTTTTTTTTCTAAATATATGATGATCACATCTCTCTTGTTGTTTATAGATTGTCTCAGCTCTTGCAGTTGATCATTCTGGATCGAGAGTACTTTCTGGAAGCTATGATACACGTAAGAATGTATGATTTTCAAGGGATGACTTCTAAGTTGCAGTCATTCAGACAGTTAGAACCTTTTGAGGACACCAGTTCGAGTATAAGTTGGAGTCCTACGTCAGACAAATTTTTGTGGTGGACAGGTTCAGCACAGGCTAAGGTGCCATAGCTTTGGTCATTATTTTTAGATTGTAGTTAATTGTAGTTTTATTGATTGATCACTATGGAGAAAATTAATTGCAGATTTATGATCGAGATGGACTTACCCTGGGTGAGTTTCATCAAGGGAGATATGTATATACGTGACTTAAGAACACCAGGGTCATATATCTGGCTTGACTGGTGGAGAATGAATCCAAGTCAAGGAAACTATCTTAACTTCTTCGGAAGATGGGTCTTTGCGTGTATGGGATGTAAATGACTTCAAATGTTCAAAAACAGGTTTGACAGGAACTCATGTTTTGGTTATGAAAACTTAAAGCAAGCATGCCCTTTTTTTTAATCCCACAACATTTAGCATGTGCAGCATCAGTTACATGGGCATGCCTGAAATGGAAATTGATGCACATACATGATACGCTAATTAATTCTTTTATTGGTCTTTACTTTGATTGATGGAAAAAAACATCCATTTATTATGGTAGTTGTACTGCCATTTCAATGAAGAAAAATATCTACAAGATATCTAATAGCTTTTCTGTCGTTAGGTTATTAAGCCTAAGCTTGCTAGGCCAATGAGGGTTCCAGTTACGGCTTGTGCATGGGATCATGAAGTAAACGTATTGTGTGGCTGTTGGCGATGGTTCCATACAGGTCTCTTTATTTTCATTAGAATCTTCTGCTGTGAATTATATTTTCATCCTTATTTCATTTTGTCCACACTTGCAACTATTTGTTTTATATGTAATCTTGATGATATGCTCTAGTAAGTATTTCTAATGGATGATCAATGTGCAGTTATGGAGCATGAAGTCTGTTTGGGAAGCAGGCCAGACATTCACGTAGAGCGAGCACATACAGATGATGTCAGCGGACTTAAGTTTTCAGTTGATGGCTTGATTCTCTTGTCAGAAGTATGGATAGTACACTTAAGGTACGATGTATAATATTTCATCTGAACAACCAACACAATCACTATTTTGGTGAACAGTTTCAAAAAGTAAGAAAACTAGGAAAATGAAGTTGTTGTTTTGTTGGTAGGTCTTGGGAATTTGCGACAAATGAGAAATCCCATCAAATATTTGATAACATTCCAATCATTATGCCCAAAAAAATGCTGCATTTAGTCCAGACGAGCAGCTTATCCTTACTGGAACCTCGGTTGAAAAAAGAAGATACCACTGGAGGCATGCTTTGTTTCTATGACAGGAGGAAACTTGAGCTTGTATCAAGAATTGGAATCTCCCCTCATCAAAGTGTGGTTCGTTGTAGTTGGCATCCAAAAATCAATCAGGTTACTGTAAAGTTCACTTTTAACTATTCTCTTTTAATTCTTTACTGTTTTCAACATATTTTCATGTGAATAATGATGGTTGATTTCAATGTAATATTGCATAATATCTTTCATTTTTTTATAGTAAATCTCTAAGTTTGGTCTTAAGCTTTGCATTACCTTCAGTAAAGTTAGAAACCTTAAAATAAGAGTTTGGCTGAAATTTCTGAAGGTGTTTGTAACTGTGGGCGACAAGAAGAAGGCGGTACATACTTATGATCCATCTATGAGTCAGAGAGGAGCTCTTGTATGTGTTGCACGAGGCCCAAGGAAAAAGTCCGTGGATGATTTTTGATGCCCAGCCAATTGTTCCAATCCCCATGCATTACCTCTATTTAGAGATCAACCTAGTCGAAAACGTCAAGAGAAAAGATCCTAAAGGACCCTATGAAGTCACATAAGCCTGAACTCCTGTAAATGCCCAGGCTTTGGTGGAAGAGTGGTACTACAAAAGGCAGCTTGTTAACCCAGTACCTTATGAAGGTTTGTATCTCCTTGAATATTTTAAGATTTATTTACAGAATGAATAATGAGAGATTGTTGTCAGAGGTGGGTTTGAATTAAGGAGACGGTGAAAATCCAAGAGAGCATACTTAAATTGCGATGCTGCTGAAAAGATCCCAGTTCATAGCACCTGCATATGCAGAGACTCAGCCAAAGCCAGTTTTTTCCGAGTCAGATTCAGATGAAGACAAAATGACGGTATTTATGTATTTATTAAATCCTTGGTTTGTTCACAGTTTTATTTATTTGAAAACTTATATTTATAGTGCTAAGCAGACACATTTCTGTTTCACCGATGAAGCCATCTACAAAAGTTTAACCTTTGTCCAAAAAAAAAATAATTTTTAACCTTTCATCATTCGTTTGATTTATATAGATTCTTGTTATGTTTTTGCTCATTCCTTGACTTGGAAAAAAAAAACTTTCTTCTGTATGATATTTTGTGCATAAGAAAGAAATAAATCATTAAGAATGCATTGAATTATTGTTAGCATTTTGAACTTGTAATTTAACCCTGAAACACCAATTGCAAGACCCTATATATATTTTATTTAGATGAAACTTGAAAATACTTGACGACCAATTGTATTCTCTATTATTGAGCATCGATAGAATATTGCCCTTGCTTTATCATGATTAAAGTGAAGAGGAAATGAAATGTATTTTCAAAGAAGTTGAGAGTATTATTGAATATATCATGGGGGCCAACAGTATTAAAGTTCACACATTGAGTGAGTAAACATACCGTGTTTTAGAAAGATCAGCTAATATTTATTTAAAAGTATAACAATCATAATAAATTTAGAATTCAATAATATGTAATTTGAAATTTAAATGATTAACTGAAAAAATGTTTTTTGGAAACATTAGCCTTGATTCCCCTTTAGCAAAGCAGAGTGACCAAAATGATATTGAGAACTACAATTAAATAACGCCATAAAAAAATCTTGAGATCTAAAAAGAAATAAAAAAAAAATTTTGAGATTACCATTTTCCTGTGCCTCATATTGAGGTTTAAGATATAAGACAGTATTATGATTGTAGTTACTCTTATAGAGTCATAGTTAAAAAAATTATATGAATGACCAAAGTGATAAAAGAAAAATCTAGAATGGTTCAGTATTTAATGTTACCTATTATTTTTTTTTGAGATATTAGGCTAATTAAGGTAAATTCACACACACATTACATGCATCAGATTCGACCATGAACTCTTAATTAATATTCAACCTCCAACTAACAGATCAAAATGAGCTGTATCCATACAGATTTTTTGTCATGTTTCCAACACATTAAATACTTATTCTTAGGAATTTCATCCCCCAACATACAAAATTTCGAGCTTGAGATGAATTCTCCTCAAGCGTTTAAGCTTGATCACTACGGTTCAACTGGGTTCTTTTTAGATTCAACATATTAAGTATTTTAAACAACATTCAAAGCATTATAATTGTCGATAGAACGCTCATTAAATGAGGAATTAAAGCAATTTCAAAACTAAATGATTTTGATTGTCACATCATTATTGTAATTCACTAATCTATAATTGCGCATTGATGATTATTCCCTAACCTTCAATGTCATCCAGAATATCAAAGTTATTTAACACTTATAAGAGTACCCCTCAAACATACAATTGTATCTTTGGATCTTTAAATCTCTTGGACTTTGGAACTTGCTAAAATCTTCTATTTAATCTAAGATATCCTAAATCTTTACTACCTATAATTGTGATACTATATACTTGTTTAAGCTACTTGTTTGTCCTTGTAATACTTTTGAATGCCAATAATAAACAACTTATCATAACTACCGTGGACGTAAGTTGAAAGTTCTGAAGGTTTTAGACCTTAAGGATTAGCCGAGGCACACTAATACGGAAGTAATACTATAACTTATGTGAAAACCTATGCACTTATCAAAAGTTACAAAGGATTTGATGATAGTATAATCAATACAACATAATATCAATCATAAATCAACTAAACATTTATATCCAAAATATATAATGCGAAAAAATAAAGTGTAGAAAGTAAAATTAGAATGAGCACACAGATTTTAGTGGTTTGGTTAACCATGACCTAGCCTTGTGATACCCTCAAAATGTTTAAAATAAAGTAAGCATCAACTTCCTTTAAATATTAAGTTGTTTCATAAATTGTACTCTTAATTCTAATTACTTGACATATTGAAAGCATTTTAAAAAATTAGATAGTAGTTAAAAAAATAAATGACTAATATTAAATAAAAGTACTTAATTGTAGTACTTAAATGATTTACTGATAGCTATTAAGTCACTTGTTTCATTATTTATATTATTTCACTGTAGCCATCCACTTATATAGACATGCATTAGTTTGACAGTAGAATCTGTAATTAACGGCTGAGATCATCTTAGGCCACTTAACTAGTCATGCAAGGATTGATTAAGTAGGTGCGCTGTATGAGGAAAACTTAGTGTGACGCTTAAAATATATTAAAGTACAGTAGTGAAAATGCCTAAGTTAATTTCAGTCCACTTCCATTCATTCTCCGTTCATGTCCTTCTGGAGCTGAAGCATTCCGCGAAGAAGGAGCAACCGGGGAGAAACTGGGCGGTTGGTGCTATAAGCAGGTAAGAAATAAATTCATGTAAGGAAGAAAGATTATCTACTTACTTTTTGTTGAAGAAAGATTATCTACTACTGTTTGTTGAGAAATTGCTGAATTGCTGTTGTTGCTGACCACAACAGCTCGAATCTAGTTAGTAAGAAGAGAGGAAATGTATAGAGAGAATTTCTACCCGTAATTAACTAAATTTCTAAGTCTGATGTAGGCTGCCGTAGGTTGCTAAAATTGGATGTATTTTGCAGAAATCAGTGAAATCAAGAAGGAAAAAGAAAAAGAAAGCTGAAATTTATCATGATTGTTGTTATTATATGGCTGCTATATTGCGGCTAAATTATTGCTGAAAAATGTTAGGGAAAGATTTTGGTGAATGAAGAAACATACATTTAAGACTGTTTACAAAAGGAAGAAAAGGCAGATATTATAGACCAATTGCGACGAGGTGAGATACAACAATGGCCATAGGAATTAATAAATGTTTTATCTAATTGTAATTTCATATTTAGTGATAGCTTTATTCAGTTACTTCAGTTTATTCAATGACTATGATATTCATAACTATTGTCCTATGCATGTGCATGAGGGTTAAATAATTATTGCTATTGATAAAGATTTAATCATATATGGGATAAACCACACAAGTAAATCGAAAGACCTGACGAGTAAGCATACCTTCTCAGTTCGAAAGTTGGGAAGTATAGACCCAATACTCTTGAATGAGGGATAGTTTCACTTCTGAGAATTGGAATCTAGACCAACCTTCGATTGAAAAGCTGAAATGGTGCAAGAGTTTATGCCATCATTGACTGCTAAAGATGTTGAACAATGAGTAGACTGGAAAGTAATAATGCTTTCTTATGACAGTATGTGTAATTTACATTTTTTTACATTCGATTATTTTAATGTTATATTATCTTATATATGTTTAGTATTTTCATTGGGTCATAGCTCATTAGCAAATGATCTGTATTGTCAGGTAAGGGAATGGAGCCCGTAGGGCATTAAGGGGGACTGTTCTTTGGGTTTCAATATGTTTTGGTGTACAAAGAAATCTAAGAGAATCTGGATGATAGTTGGTGCAACTTTTTGGGGTATGTTAGTAAAATTTAAAAGTTTTAGTATGGCTCTGTGTTGTACCTGGATTATATTTGTTTTACTTGAGTACATTTACATGTTCATATTATTAAGTGTGAAGTTGATCATGCGTGAACGGTAGTTATGAGAAAGCTAAATAGATTTCTTCCTTTTTCTGTTATACTCCAGTTGACCGTTTTAGAGGAGTGACCAAAATGGGTGTGTTCACGCCCACTCATTTGGAGTCCTCTCCAGGTACTGTACTAAACTTTACGATGTGCAAAATTACCTGTTAAGTTTTGTCGATGTACCAGTTGTACAGTACGAATAAATTCCAATTTATTTGTTAGTATCTGTACGATCATCGTGATGAATGACCCATCGACAGTCGATATAGTTCACCAAAATCAGTTCGTCCAGGACGAATCATCATCCTGTGATGACCAAATTATCGTCATCTATTTGATCGTAAACTATATCTAGTTGTATAGTTACGATCATATATTACAATTAAGCAGATTATCGATTGAATTAATCATAGGATTATATATAGATAATCATTTTCAAATCATCTACATTACAGATTAGTTCAGACAGTACGAATAAAACTTTTTTTAAATTCAAATTTTGCCTAATTTAATGAATGGCAGGGTTTCGCAATATATAACAGATCGTCTATATGATAGACCATATTGCATAGTATGATTGTGCAAAAAAATTAAAAAATTTAAAATTGATTTTGCTCTTCTTTGTTTGTGTGTTGTGCAACGATCATCAGACTAACATACACCATTGTTAAACTTGACTCAAGAAAAATAAAATAAATAAATGGAAAATTACAGACTCTTTCACATAACATATTCTACCTGTCTTAAAGCTTGAACTTCAATGAATGATTGCATGTGTACCTGAAATGTTAGTTTACACAAATTAAAATGCACTATACAATACTAGGAGAAATAATACGGTATATCAATAATATTTTTTCATTTAAAATTATTAAAACTCGGAAGGCCAATTGCAACAATCTCCTCTTTTTTTAATTGATGAAAATATTATTTAGTCGAATTTACAAACTAAAAATTCTTTATCATAAATCTTCCCCTTACTTAGAAGGAATTATTACAAAAAGGGAAATCATTTTTTTTATTTTTTATTATAAAAGATAAATAAATTTCAAACTAATAGTAAAAAAAATTTTAAAAATTAAACCACTTATACACACATATACATTATCTCTTTATTTGTCAATAGAACGAGATAAAACAAACTAAAATTAAGATACTTGCAATAAAATAACAGCAATATATATAGTAAAAAAACAACATATTAAAGAAACCAAAAACATAATTATGCTTAAAAATAATAAAAATCAAATACATGAAACAGATAAACAATCCACACAAAACACATAAACAAAACACAAAAAAAACCTTACATATTTAACATAGTCATAATTATAATGAAATTCTGGACGATTTAGCATAGTTTTTTCCTCATTTCTTGCCCCTGTTCTGATGATTCAGAACTAAGTGCTACTCAGAGATATTTTTTTACTTCGTATCATTTGCCTTTATTGCATTTTTTTTTAATTTTTTCCCTTTTTCTTTACAGAATATTTTTAATGGGGTTCAATAATTTCAGAATGTTTGAGATTTATCTACACCAAAGCAAATAACATTAGAAAAAAAAAAACTTAACCATTTTTAGCATTTTATCTTTTAACCTTTGTTTGTTGCTTATGTCATGCTTCAGTAGACTTTCAAATTTATTATTATCAATTTGTTATCTCTTACTCTATTCATCTATTAGTCGACATTCATATGATATTTATACAAGCAAATCTCTTTACGAACATTTGGCTTCTAAGTTCCTGAAGATATGGACCGACCTCATTGGGTCCAATGAATACTTACCGATAAGCTACGACAAACTTTACGAATAACAAAGTATCACTGTTCAGCTTGTAGTAGCTAGCTTTGAGTGTCGGAGGACTGTTCTTTGGATTCCTGTGTACCATCAAATCTTGAATGAAGGCGATATAAACTTATGTAAAGGACAAGGTCTATTTTCCGATATGTCTACCCTTCAGAATAGATGAAGGTAACGAGCAGTTAAACTAACCCCTCACTTAACATTGTTTTGTTCTATCAGTGCTTATTTATTAAACTGTATATGATTGGTGATTCTACCTTGAGTAGCTATCACCGGTTTCTCTAGTTTTCTATCCTTCCTTTATCTTTGGTATTTCAATTGCACAAATTCCATCAGGGAGAAGATCTAAACCTGAGTATCTAGAATATGAGGGTTGTTACCTTGCATGTGATATCATTCAGCCTACATTATTCTAATTTCGTTTTCATCTCAGTACTTGCTCGATCCTCCGACTCAGCTGCTCTGAATAGATGAGATTGAATCTTCTTGTATCATCTCATCCTCATTGTTTTAGGCAGCACCTTGCTTCACCTTTACCCTTTTTGTTTCTCTCTTATGCAGAGATGACGAGCGTCAGACCATGTTTACATTGCCAAAATTCTCTTCATTCATCTTCTCATCCTCTACAGGCATTTTGCTCGTTGATTTGATGGATACATTTCTATTCAGGTGTGCCACTATCGTCTTTGATCAACTTCCCCTTCCATAGGGTGTGAATCTATTGCATAATTTCTAGTAAGGAGAGTCTAACAACCTTCCTTTCTTGATCTTTCATCCACACGTTATCCTATGAGTTATTATGCAGTTGGATGGGACTAATTAGGCACCAAACCGCTCTCCCTATCCAAATCGAGAGGTTGGACTATATTTTGGTGAACTTCAAAGTCTACCTATCAACTAAGAGATGAGTCATGCCTCTTGAATGGTGTCGATCACCCTTGATGGATATTTACCTGAAGAATGACCAGAGCGCTCTTGCTGGAAAATTTTAGATTGATCGCAAAGTGAGTGATATGATGATTATCCCCTGACAGTATGCTCCAATCCAGAGATCTAATAGGAATTTACTGACTTTGTTGATCGGGCTAAGTTTTACCTGATATGATATGAGAATGTCTTTGGATTCTCCCTATCAAATCTATGCACAAAAACTGGTCGACTTAGACCCAATTCCTATTAATCGACTCTTTTCTTAGATAGGAGGGATGCTCCTTGCTTCTCCACATTGTGTGGATGCACTTCAGTAGAAATGACATCGTTTGACACTTTTTCAGAAAATTCCTCCTTTAACTACCATAGCCACGTGCTGAGTCCTAATTTCATCTATTACCAATGGATTTAAAATCTTTGTTCTTTTAGAAACAAGAGTAAGATAGGATCTTCCACGGAGCTAGTAGGAGAGAGAATTTTCTATATGCAATTACGTACTTCTCGTAGTAGCAGCGGACAGTGGGGTGAATTGTACATGCAATTGAAGGAGAATTAACATACACGCTTAACACCTTAGGTGTTTCAGAATCATGCTTTCCATTCTGCTTTAGTTGCAGCGACAATCCAGGTTGGTTCTCTGTCCAACAACTTAGCTTTCTCATATCTTCCACACTCTTATGGTGATTTATGTTACAGCATTGAGATTAACCATCTCCTTTATATCAAAAGTGACCCCATCTCAAAGTTTCCTGACACACAGGAGTTTACGTGTTGGCAGCGACTTCCCTGTAGCCATAGCAGCTAACTCTGCGGGCAAAGTTAAGTAAGAAAGTTTCTGATTTAGCTGTGGAGGGGCAACTAAGACCAACTTCGCATGTTGTCCGGGGGAGCCAACTTGGTAGGATCAGGAGTTACAAACCACTCCAACTTGTTGTAGAATAAATTGGAATGGTCTCAAAACCAGATCCAAATTTAATTCTAAGCGCCCTAAGGGGATTAGCATGAGTGCTGGTGATGTTGAAGATGAATTTGTGATATTAGTCATTATATCTTGATGCCCATCAAAGAGTTTTTGCAAATTCATGTCTTAAATCAATACAAAACACCTTGAACTCACCCCTCAAATGATGTAATTACTCTTAGGAAGAATTACAAGTGTTTGGATAATTAAGATTTATTCAAATTGGGGAAAAATTAAAAATAAAAGTATTGGGGGGTTTTAAAAAAATATTTCAAAACAATTTTAACCAATTTGGAATTAATTAAGATTTTCAATATTTTTAATTTTTAATATTCTTGCCTTAGTTATGAATTACTTATTTATTTTGAAGATTATGATCGGACTTTTAAGTTTTATTTGTTAAGCATTACTTTACTGCAGCAGTATGAAACTTAAAATATGGTTTTCTAGATTTAATTTGAAATTAACTATGATTTTAAATAAGATGGCCAATTATGTGGGTGTATTTTCGGTTTCACACTGACTAGGCCAATGAATCCAATTCTAATTAAATTTTGAAACATAAGTTTACCTTAGAATATGTTCTTCAGAAACCCGATTAAAATTCAAGTCTGACGAAAGCCTCTTGGATTTAATATTGATCTCCAAAGGTAAATACATTCTATACCTTTAAGTATTTATTTTGGACAATCTGATTATTTAGATTGGGTAAAATAAGTTGTAATAGTAACCTCGCATAAACATAAACAAATTTAACAAATGAGGCATCAAATCTAAGTAGTATTTAAAGTTATGCATTTTCCCAAGATTGGGGTCAAATTTAAACAAAAAACTCTTTGAAATTGATCACCAAACTAGCATATTTCCCAAGGCCCAAGAAATTAGCGTATGTAGCACACAATTCCTTAATATCTCCTATCCAAAAATTGAACTTAATAAACCACATTTACGTGATAATTAAGAAAAATTATTAAAATCAACCTATTACTTCTATACAGTAGGCGAAATCTATGCTTTATAATTCTTTTAAAATACAATTGGCTCATCTGGTATCCCAATGACTCTAGGAACTCTCAAGTTTGGGTAAGAATAAAATTCTAATAATTTTTAAAGTTTTAGAATTTTAAGATTTATTTAATGTAGAAAATTTGATTTACCGCTCCGGCGGCATGCATTGCAATGACTTGCTCGGCAACACAATCATGCCAATGATTAGTGATCGTATTTAACTTAAGCAGTCAACATGACATTATTGGTATGATATGGATAGTAATGTATGTTAGGCGTAATTGACATGAATGAAGAAGTTGATATCTTTTGCATGTCGATCCAAATGCTATGAAATTTAAATTTGGCTTCACCCCACACTTAGATGAAGAGGGGCGAGAGGTATTGGAAGCTTCTTAACGTACTTATCAAAAAAACTATTTTAAAACGCTCGAAGGTTTATTTGGGTGGATTTACTCAATCAATGGTCAAAGTTGATAGTATGGGCGTTGTTCTCTTCCTTGGGCTCCAATTAACAATCCCTCTGAAACTTGGAAGCTGATAGAGCTCTGGACTTTGGTTATTGAGTGAATAAAGGTAAAAATGAGGGTTTCTTATCCTTTTGTCCTAATCTGACGCCTCCTTTTTTAAAACCAAGGTTTGGATTATTTGACTTTTTCTAGATGATTGTCATGATAGGGAGTAAGTTGAAGGACCTATCTTGTTGGGCATGAGAGGTGGTTGGATAAAGGACATTATGTGATGCGAAAGAGATTTTTGACCTTTTATGAACATTAGTCACATGGGGCTCGATATGCTATTAAATTAAGGGTTGAAAATGATTAAGAGGTGATAAAAAGTTCTTAAATCATTGTAAGTATCCTTATGGTTGGTGTAGAGGGAATTTGCAAGCTTCATTGACTATGTGACATTTTGACCATTTTAAGGTTTTGTTTTTGGAATTGACCAATGTTGATTTGTCAACATAAGCCAGCCACCATAGGATGGGTCTTAGGGAACCTCCAAGGTTATTGCCAAGAAAGTTTGGGAGTTGACTCGATAGGGTGTGACAGTTTCAAATTTGTGAATATATATATGAGATGATGTTAGATGTTCGTTAGGGTGTGGACCTCTGAAATAATATGTCAGCAGGGGCAGAACTGCAAAGGATGCCATCGCATGTCCGTGGGACAAAACGTTGTATGCTGTGGACTCACTCATTCGCAAGGCAGTGCCAACTGGGATGACAGATGAGATCTTCTACGATTTCAATCATTAGTATATCGACTATTTGCCTAGCATCTGCGTCTGATGGTTAATAAATAATATAACTAATCAAAGCACGATATTGTTTACCATTCGATACAATCAGCTCAAGTGGGGTTATTTAATGTGAGATTCGATTTCTCACGGAGTGTAAGTTTCGTGGTTAATTACATCTTAAGCCGGGCCTAAGAAGATCCCGATTAAGGACTAATACAATTATTTCTCTCAGATGAGATTGCAACAAGGGAGGCAGATCTAAGAACATCCTTTCACAAGAGAAGGAATATATTCAACTTGGCTTAGGTCAACATGCCACAACTCATATCGTATTTAAGTAAGGTAGGGAAAGAAATTGGAAGAAGATATACCGCACTATGAGCCCATACAAGAGAGAAAGCTGGATGGTGACGTATTCACGTGATTGTTGATAGTGGCATTTTATAAACATCTGAGATAGAATGAGCTTACGCCCACAATTGGTGAGTAGTCGGTACCTCACCCACATACTTACTATACGGGTGTTTGCACAGCTATTAGCCTTCGCTACGTTGATCCTAAATCAGTACGATTCTAGCAATTGAACATCTCCATTTTAATCGAGAGTTTTCGTAGGGGACTCTGTCTCCCCTCGATGTAATTGACTACGAGGGCTTGCGCTCGTAGGAGATTTGGAACCACACGCACCTGATTTCAAAATTAATCTTAAAAAAAAAATCTTCTTAGATTTCTTTGGGAAAAGTTAAAGAATGATTGTCGTTGTCATATTAGAAGAATTATCATTGAAAGGTGATTATCTCCCTATGGGGTGATACATCCTTCTTTGATAAGGTTTTGGATATGAATTCGACAATCATACTCCTCGAATATCAAAACTGGATATTTAGCTGAACTTTACCTCGTCCCCTCGGGGCCATGGGAAGTTCTGTTTAGAATCTAGCCATGATATTCAAGATGAATTTCATAATTCTAAGTCTGAACACCGTTGTGGAATTTTATTTTCGTCCTTCGAGGTGATATATTTTTCTGAATGAGTTGATTCGACCTCTAGAATTAGAATTCAATCCCAATTTTAAAATTCCCAAAGAAAACTAATATTTTCAAAACTTGTTTTCAAAATTCCACCAACAGTAACTTTATATGTCCAGGATTCTTGCAGTCGTAGCAAATCACATCATTGTAAATCTTAACATTCCTATTGAACTTACTTCTGTTCCACTATTGGCGTCTCTACTTTGAATGAAAGCTCCTGAATTATCTAGTCATTAAATATATGTCATCCTCATCCTCAGGTTACAATAGATCATTCTCTAACTCCTCCACTTTCAATGCAATGTTCTTCTCCTTTCATTATTCTCATGCATCAATCTTTCTTTGGCTCACTCCTTACTCATAAGTAATTAGTGATCAAAGAACATTATTAATAGAGTAAATATTCAAATCTTTAGACTCTATAATTGTAGTAATTTTTAGTATCATATGTAGTAGGCAAATAACGAAGAATCTTATTAACCATTTCAGTATTTGTTAGTTTCTTACCTAATGCATGCAAAGAAGTTACTATGTATGTGAACATTGTGTACATGTCACAAATAGATTCATTGGATTTCATGCGATATAATTCATAGTCATGTAATAAGATGTTAAGTCTAGATTGCTTTACTTCATTAGACCCTTCATAAGTGATATAAAGTCTATCCCATTTATCTTTTTCACTTTTGCAAGTAGAAACTCGCATGCAGTCTTATAACTTAAGTGCACAAATGAAACTATTTAAACATTTTGCATTTAAATGTGCTATGTCATATTATTCTACAGTCCATTCAGCAAAGGGTGTTTCAACTCTTATTCCATCAACTAATCTAGTTGGTTTTGTATACCCTTCTTGAACTAAAATCCACTTACGATAATCTAATGATAGTAAAAAAGTAAACATGCGTGTTTTTCAAAAATTGAAAGGGATGTTATCAAATAAAGGAGGTCTGGTGATCAAATGTATTTTCTAGTTTCTAGAAGTAGCCATGCTCGTTTATCAAAAAGTAGTATAAACTTATGGTTTTGAAACAAAGCTCTGATACCACTTATTAATTCTTATTGAATCTTGATTAGATTGTTAAACCTAAACTAATGTCTCAAGGCTAACCAAGAGGGGGGTGAATTGGTAATTTTAAAAATTACTCTTGTATTTTAAAATTTGAAACAGATTCATATATGACGCAAGTTAATTTAAAGTTTTTAAAACAACTTTTCAAAAACGAAATTAATAACTTGTAATAAGTAAGCAGCAAAAAAATAAAAGACATAAAGATTTATTATGGTTCGTTCAAACACGACCTGCATTCACTCCCTGAAGTCTCCCACTTCAGGTATTGCACTATTACCAAAGTGACTCTCCTTTAGCCCCCATAGTAAGGCGAAGAAGCCTTTATAAAACTCTCTTTCACCAATCCTCAGTGAGATAGAGAACCGTCATCCTCTCACACCCTCTAATTATAGGCAGAAAATCTTCGTCTTTTCATACCCTCCAAGTGTAGGCAGAGTACCTTCGTCTGTTTACACTCTCCAAGTGTTGGCAGAGACCCTTCATCCTTTCATACCCTCTATGTGTAGGTAGAGAACCTTCATCCTTTCACACCCTCCAAGTGTAGGCCGAGTACCTTCAGCTATTTACGCTCTCCAAGTGTCAATAAAGAATTATCGTCCTTTTATACCCTCTAAGTATTGACAGATAACCTTTGTCCTTTCACACTTTCGAAGTGTCAGTAAAGTAACGGATCATATCTGAAGATCTTCTCATCAATAATCTAGAAAAACTAGAGGAAGAGTGATAACCATAATTATAAAGAGATCCTTACCTTTGAGTAACCTTGTGAACCCTTCATACTCCACTTGTAAGAAATCTCTCTCAAACACTCTCTCATAATCTCTCCTTTAATTTCCCTTGAAAATTCATGTAGATAAGACTTTTAAAAGTTAGTTTTAGCGAACCTTTTAAACAAAAGACATGAAAAACCATCTAGAAATTTGAAGTTTTCAATTTTGAGCGTACACGATTATATCGTACGATCATATATTCATACGTATGAATAGTTTAAATACTATTGTGTATGAACCCTTTATGAATAGGTACAAAATCATTTCGCACCTGATCATCATTCCGTATGAAATAAGTTTGTCCTGTACAGATAGAAAAATTTCAAAGTTCATTTGTATGAAACATCAGGATGAAATGAACGAGAATAGAAATAGAGGCATTCATCCATGTATGAAATTAAATATTATCCATACAATCTTTATCTGAGGACAGAACAAAAATTTTCATCCTTGGATGAAATTAAATATCGTCCATACGATCTTCGTCCGAGGTCATAACAAAGATGGTCTTCTTGAGATGAAATTAAATATCATCTGTGCGATCTTCGTCCGAGGTCAGAATAGAGACATTCGTCCTGGGATGAAATTAAATATCATGTGTACGATCCATACTTAGAAAGAATATTTTCATTCATATTCGTTCAACTGCTCATTAGGGAAAATAATTGACCAGATCGTCTAGTACGAAGTTGTCCTATACGATCTTAACAAAAATTATAATCACTAATCGCTCCATATCCAATGGCTGATCTAAGTCAATTGTTAGTGATCATACTGGATGATTCTCATTTTATAATGTATGATCCATGTAGTAGAAATGATTGGATGATTTCAATGCAATTATTATGATTCTTAATGACACATCATCCTGGATGATCCACATGTTTGTCTTATACAATGTAGTTAGTCATTAATTGTACAGATTGACTCCTCAAGACATTCGACCTGTGTCTAATCATTTAGTATAATAACTTATCATCCAAGATGAAATTACCATCCTTTTCACTAATCATCTAGATACATTTATTGCACCTAATCATCCTGAACAATCTCACGATCATCCTGTATGATTTGGTTTATTCTATATAAACATCCAAAATTCAACATTTCTTCTTCACTCTAATCTCTCCAATATTTTGTCCCTCTCAATTAAGATATAGATCTTTTCAATGGTTAGAGGCAAGTAGTTTCAATCAATTATAAGAAATCCCCCCCCCCCCCAGCATCAAGTCATTCCAAGATTTACCGAGGCAGCTAATGAAGATGCCCATAATATCTAAGGTTGCTAGAATCACTCCCTCCAAAATCATCAAATAGGAGAACCTTCACTTTCAAGTTTTACCTCTATTTACTCATACCACTCTGACATTCATTCTTACTCTTGCTTATCCCTAATATTCTAATTTACTTTTTCAATTTTTTGCAAGCCTTAAACTAAATAGCAAGGGTACCACCCTCCAATCCATTGTTAATAGGCATCTAATAGAAATTTCCTACTAATACTTTCATTATTTTTTTATGTATGTTCACTACTGGTGAAAAAAATTCATACTATAGTTGTAAATCTTGTGTTTAATTGGGCCCTAATCAACACCATCCTTAAGAAATCTAATAGCAACTTCCACATTGCCCTAGTTAGCACTCTAGTTTAGGATACCCATATCATCCCACGCATACTTAAAAGTTCTATCATTCCTAAAGTTGCTAATTAACTTAACAATACTCTTGCTCTTTATTGTGTAACTTACTTCATAATGGCTCAATTTGTTATATTTTAAATCTGACCTGAATTAAAGATCCCAAACATAAGAGAATGCCCAATATGGCCTTAGTACACATCATTGCTCTAGTCGTAGAATTCAAATACAACTTTCAAATTCCTACACCACCAGATCATTTCAAAGTCTTCTATTATGATACATCCTTCCATGTCATTCAAAACGCCTCTTGTCGTCGAACTCACTACCTAGAAACAAATCAATATGAGGAAGGTCCAGCACCTAATCCTGCACCTATCCCTATCCGCTAGCAGTCCCAAATAGATTAACTAGTTGAGAGATTTGACAAGTGAGAGGCTAGGTTTGTGCTCTATGTAGACGTATAAAAGGAGTAACCTGCCCAAGACATAGCTCTCTTTGATGCCTACATATCCCAACAACAATAGCAGTAACATGACTAGGATATGGCCCAAATTAGGGAGAAGTTCACCCAAAATAGGGTGGTTCCATTTTCTAGCATGCTTCTTCTTTTTTATTTATTTTGATTGTTCCTATATGTGTGCAATTCTTTACTTCTGTGATGTTTTTTTTAGTTCCTTCCTCATTTTTGTGATGTCAAAAGGGGGAGTAGTATTTTGTTATTAATTACATATATATTCTATTTTAATAAAGTTTGTTTCCTATTTAGTGTTTAGTTTTTTTTCCACTTAGTGTTCGTATCTAGTGCTTATTGTTTTGAATTTTCTTTCAAAAAAAATTTTAAAAAAAACTTGTTTTTTACTCCCCTTTCAAAATTTCATCATCTAAGGGAGAGTTTCAATAAATGTCGGACTTTAAAAATTTTTATAACAATGTTTGTCATCATAAAAAAGGGGAGATTATTATAAATATTTGTCCACCTACTGTGATTTTTATGATAACAAACATTATTATTTCTTTTTTACCAATATTATTAAATATATATTTTATTTTCCCTACTTACTTACCTATCAAGACCATAAGTTCACTTGCAATACAAATTAGCTTAAGATCCAATAGACTATGGTTGAGTATGTATGTAATTTTAATTTTAAGTCACTTTTTACCTTTCTTGAGTCAAGTCATATATATCTGGTGGACCCCAAGCTAAGTAACCTTGCACACACACTGAAGGGAGTTGGTTGGTTAGTTAGAGATTTTTTTTAGTTTTTGACCTAATCATACAAGAAGATTTCTATAATCCTGGACAATAAGTTAAAAAATAAAAATTCTTAATTAGGGCATCCATGTTACTAATCATATTATACGATCCATATCATACAATACGATCAATTCAGATTGTGATAAATAGCTGCCAATTAAAATTTAGGCAATATTTTAATTTTTAAATTTTGTACTAACCATGTAGGATGACCATTAGCATTCAGGATGATATATGACAAACATGGATAAATTAAACCTATGATTAGGAGAATAATTATAATAAAAATTTCTTTGATCTAACCATACAGGATAATAAGTTATGATTGTCTTGGATGACCGATTGTCCTGGATGTCAGAGAGCATACATGGGACAATATGGGATCACCACCTATCGAAGAAGATGAATACCATAATTTCTCAACTAATCATAGAGGATGATTGACCCATTTTGTATTTGGAGACAGAGAACTACGTGGGATGATAAGGCATCGGTGGGTATAATACTAGAGGAAGTTTAATTATTTTGTATTAATCGTCCTGGATGATATTATAATCATCTAGGATGAGCCATCTTTTTCTCCTGAACTAATTGTACATGGAAATATAATTCATATTGGCTAAAAGGGCTATTTTGAACTAATCATACATGATGATTGTATGATCATATTGGATGATCAATGCCTCTATAAAGAAAATTTAGGCTTTTTTATGGCTCTCTATTTAAGCACTTATATTATCCTTGAGATAATCTTTTACAGTTGGATTAACATGAGAGAGGTCTTAGAGAAGGAAGAGAGGAGAGCATTGAGAGAGAGAGAGAGAGAGAGAGAGAGAGAGAGAGAGAGAGATCCTTTTGAGGGGGAGTTGTGAGGGAATCACAAAGGTTGCTCTAAGCAAGATTTCCACCATCTTCTTAAAGCTTCTTCCTTAGTTCCTTGGTGGCTCTAGGGAGACTTTAATCAGCATCAAATCTAAGGTTTGCTTCCTACTATAGGAGGGAGTAAAAAGATTCCTGTGTTTTTTGACTACTCTAGGAGGGAGTAAAAGGATTTCCAAGTTCTCTACCTACTCTCAGAGATAGTAAAAGGATTCAAGGTATTCTACCTCACTTGGTTAGTGGAAAAATTTTATAAGGGCTTCTCCACCTTATAGTTGGAGAAAAATTAGAGGCAACTTTTAGTAAAATACCTAAAAAGGAGGTTTTCGGGAGTGAATATAGATCATGTTGATAGAACCACCATAAATTTGGTGTTCTTTCTAATTACTTTCTCACATTTAATTTTGCATTATTTTGTGATTTGTTCTATGGTCAAAATCTTTGATTTTTGTTATTATGAAATTAGTGTTTCTTCTGTATAAACTATTTATTTTAAAATATTCAAAAAGCTTTCAAAAAGAAGATATTTTTTAAATAACAAATTCACCTCCCTCTTGGTTAGCCTCAGGCTAGTTTATAAAGGTTTAAAAACCCTCATGAACTTTCAAGGCCAACATCTATAATGGGTCTTAATTAGCTCCTTAACTTATGCAAGGTAATATAAAACTTGAAACAAAATGCAGTTAAATTTTAGACTCTTTTAAAATTTTTTCTAATTCAATGCATGTTGATTGACTCAATAAAATGTATAAATTAATTTGAAGCAAATTTAAAAAGAAATAAAATAGGTTTTTCTTTAGATATTGTTCAACCTCCCATGTATAGGACCACAACCTAATAAGTCAGGTGACCTGCCAAAACTCGCAGGTAGGAAGCTGCTTAACAAGAAAGTGAATGGACAATATGCATACATGTGAACCTCAGCGACCCTGAGCTTACTCCTTAAAATTGTTAGAGTTTCTATGCTATTTTGAAAGTTTTTATTTTTTTAAAGTATAAAATTTTTGAATCATAGCCTCATGAGCCTCCAATCAAATTCAAAGCTAAATCAAAATCGACATGCATTTAAATAAGCTAGAAAGGTATTCCATTTCTACTATGCAATAAAATAAATAAATCAATAAAATTTTAAATTCAAATTAAAGTTAATGTGGTAAGGGCCACTTAATAATACATCTCACGGTCTGCAAAAAAATTGAGTTGGTTGAGTTCTAGTGCCAGCAGCCTGAATTCTACCTCTGAGATACGGGTGACTTTGAGAATGAGATTCTTCTCGATCATCACTTCCTTGTCCTTCTACAAACTTCTAAGATACATCGGGTTTAAATATCCTAGTGAAAAAAATCATCCATGAAGGGGTGTTTTTGTTTTTCCTTGGATACTTATAAATCATCCAAATTTGGATCTCCAAATGGAAAGGAACTCTCCCCTAGGCGATGTTCCTTCTTCTTTGGATTCTAAATGTATATCCCATCTCAAATTGTCACTTTAATATTATAACTCGATTGAAATTAAATTACCTCGCATAAAATAAAAAAATTTAGACTCAAACACAACATGCATGGTTATCCCAAAAAACAACATTTCAAACAAAATCCCAAACAGTTAACATTCATTAAAATACTTAAAATTCAATCACATCCATGCTTTTCCTTGCTCTTTTAGTTTAAACGGGGACTTTTGCATGTGTAGCACCTACAAAAAATTTCTTATTTTAAAGACTTAATTTGTACACCCTTAATATTAATAGCATGGCCATTTAAAAATGATTAAGTTAGCATCCAAATAATCCTAACCTAAGAGTAATCTAATATCCATCAAATCAAGTCATAGATTGTATTGAAATTTAAATAAATAATCACATCAATCAATTACTTCTAACAACCAGCATGTAGTGAAAGCTCAAAAAACCCAGCACATAACTGCAGGAAAGTAAAACACCCGTCTAGCCTAAGATTATAGGTGGTTTTTCTAGCAAACTATCAAAGTATGTGAGGTAAGCTATGTAGGTTGGATATATCCTATATATCATAGTTATTTAAAGTGGTCTAGGGATCTGGTTGATTGAAAAGCTTAATAAAATATTTAATTATAGTTTAAATATTAGTATTTTAAGGTCAATTTATGATATAATTTAAGTGTTCAGTGGTTACTACCTTTGTTGAATCAGGGTTATGAAGTTTATTCTCCTTCCCTAAGGCTAAGTTAATAACCTCGTAGGCTCGGGTTACCTAGTAGTAATCTAAATTAATTAAATAACTTGGTCAATTAATTTTAAAGATTGATAAATTTTAATTAGAATGATTAGTTATAGGTTTTACGGGTGGATTAAGGGTTTCAGGAATTTTAAATTATATATTTAATTTGTTGAACTATTTAAATGCATTATTTAAGGGGTCAAAAATTTGTCTTTTTGATTAAGGCTGATTTCTAAAATTTTGATATTTTTTCTTAAATATTAAACCTTACGATGACTAATTAGACACTAAGTATGCTAGATTTAGATTTTTCTACATTTAGTTATGAATTTTTTATGTTTGTATTAAAATTTAAACTTGAGTTGACCAAAAACATGACTTTTTTTACCTTAACTAAATTCTTGAATTTTGACATTTTTAATAAATATCAGACCTTAAATGGTGTCTAATTCTTTTGATTTTGCTCAATTTGAAGTTTTCTAGAATTAGCTGAGTTTTTAAAGTTTAGGTATTTATTTGAATTTTTAAGATTGTTTAATTAGAAGGGTTTTAATGATTTGAATCTAAATTAACTCCATAATTCATAAAATCACTCCCAAAGGTCACTAATAACCTAAGGGAGTGTTCTCAAGTTTTTGAGAATTTTTTAGAATTTTTTTAAAAATTTAAAATTTATTAAATAAATTAAATATTATTTTTTACTTAAAATTAAATTAAGCTTAAGATTGAAGTCCAATCAAGGGGAATTTTAAATTTTTTTTATAAAGGGGTGAATTCTGGTAAGTTTGAAATATTATTTAAAATTTTTTAATTTAAATTAAATTTATTAGAATTTCTTAAAATTTTAAGGTTAATTATAGAATTACTTTTGAATTAATTAATTAATTAATTTGTTTTATGATTCTTAAGACTAATGGGAAATTCTTTTAAGGTTTGATATGTCACTAGGTTTGAATATTCAAAGTCTCATATCTAGGAGACATATATTTAAATTTCAAAAATTTTCCTAAATTTTCTAAGACATGTCCTTATTATTTGCCCCTTTTTTTTTGAAAATTGCCAAAAGTAATTAAATTTTTATTCACCAATTATTTACAAGAAAGTTCCTCTTTCAACAAATTTAGAAAAAGAGGAGGAACTTTATCCCTTGAGAAATCATCCCAATAAAAAGATTCAAATAAAGCATAGTTAGCACAAAAATCAGCTAACTTATTACAATTCCTATTAGCAAAAGAAAAAAATGAAGTGCTTAAAGTTATAAAGAAAATCTAAATCCCTAGGCTTTAGAAATTCTTCATCAAATACCGGCTTTGTGAATGAGTTTTGAAAAATCTTAATGACATTTAAATTGTCACCCTCAATCACAATGCCTTTAACTTCAAGCATCCAATCTTGAATATAATCTCTTAATGCCAAAATAGCAAGTACCTCCATTTGTGAAGAATTTCAATGAAGACATTGTACTCCGAAAGCAAGTAAAGCACGTCCTTTACAATCCCTGAAAATTCTACAAATGCCAGCTATATTATTATGAAGAACTGAAGCATCAATATTCACCTTGATCCAACCCGGAGGAGGAGGATGCCAAGAGGATTGAGACAGCTTTATCAACTGATTAGCATCCCAGTTTTCCAAGATTAAACAAGAATCAAAAGATGAAATAGTTTGAATGATAAAATAAGAAGCAATAGTAGAACAACTGTCTTCCTTTCCTTCATGAATTAATTTGTTTCTGCTCTTCGAGCAATTAAATATCACTGAGCAAATTAGATTACAAATAAATGGGTTTGAAGTAGCCAATTTCTGTAAAGTCTGATAACAATCAGCTAACGAATCAAAACCTGGAATATAAAAATTCCAATTAGCCAACTTTTCCATAACTGTTTTGGTCAAATAGCATTTTGAAACCATGTGCTCTGAATCTTCTATCTCCTTACAACCCCCTCGAACAATCTCCAGAATCACCAAGCCTCCTATATAAAAAAAAACCAAATGATGGGATAGCATTCTTACATAACCTCCACCAAAACATATCAATTTTTGGTTTTAATTTCAATTTTTTCCTCTAGATTAATGAATCCTCTTCAATATCTTCATCAAACCTTTTCTCATAGGCATTTGCTGCAATAGATTTACCGGATAACTTCTTGATAAATTCCAACTTATCTTCATTAATTCCATGCTGAATTGGAATTAATACAATCAAATCTATCAGGGCCTGTCCAAAACATATTTTCAATTTATTCGTATCCCACATCCCATTAGAAATAAAAGCTGAAACCTGAGCAAATTCGGGATTAAAGACAGATAAAAATGTTGGCCACTTATCAATTGTCTTATCTAGTATCCAAATATCCTTGAAAGTATCAACATTGTTGCCATTAGTTATCCACCATCTCATAATAGGATGCAAATAATCAGCACCATTAAGGATAATTTTCCATGTAGCAGAGCAGTTGCATCTATCAGAAATATTCCATAAAACATTACCATACTTGGCTCTTAATACTCTATTGAGAAGAGAGTAAGGATTTTTGATGAAGTTCAACGCAAACTTAGACCTTAAAGGTCCCAATTTTTCCACTATAGATTGTAAACCATAGGTTTACACAATGTATTCCAATAAACGTAATGCATACCATAATTACCTTCTTTCTTATTCCAAAGAAAGTTTCTACACATTTTCTCCACTTCATACAAAACACCCAAAAGAATAAGAGAATGAGTGGAAAGATAAATAGGCAAAGAAAGAATAGAAGCATTGATCAAAGTAGCTTTACCCGCAAGAGATATAAATTTAGTACCCCACATATTCATTTTTGCAGCAGTTTTCACTATAAGATTATTAAAATCTGATTTGATCAATCTTCTAAGAGCAATCCTTACTCCCAAATAATCCATCTCTTTAACCATTCTCATCTTTACAGTCTTAAGAAGAGATCTACAATCTTTCCTTTTCACATTTTTACTGAAAATAACTGCAGATTTGAGCAAGTTTATCTTCTATCCTTTCCATTTGCAATAGATATTCAAGATCTTCTCAATCTTCTTCAAGCATTTCTTGTTAGCTTTAGAGAAAATAACTATGTCATCAACATACATTAAATGAGAAATCAAAGGGCTGTTTGGATTAATTTTAACTCTAATTCTTTTTCCTCTTCCTCCAAATTCTTCCGACAATAATTGTGAGCACATGATAAAAAGTAAAGGAGACAATGGGCATCCTTGTCTAAATCCACATTTGGCCCTTATCCAATTAGAGCTTTCACCTTTAATCGAAATGGAATATTTGGGATAAACAACACATTCCATAATTAACTTTGAAAAAACCTTAGGAAATCCAAAAATGTTTCAAAAGTTGCCCACGACATGCTGTCATAAGCCTGTTTCATATCCACTTTAGTGGCCACTAATCCTTTCTTAGCTTTAGAATGTATAAACTTGTTAAAAAATTCTTGAGCTAATAAAATTTGGTCAGACATAGACCTCCCTTTGATGAAAGCATTTTGTTCTTCAAAAATAATTTTAGGAAAAATGAAGTTCATCCTGTTTAATATCATTTTGGCAACAATTTTATAAATAGCATTGCACAAGCTAATTGGACGATAATTGGCAGGAGTTAAGGGATTATCAACTTTGGGAATTAAGACCACATTAGTCTCTTTCCAATCGGGACAAAGAGAACCAGAAATAAAGATCTCATTGATAGCAGCCCATACCTCTGTTTTAATTATAGACCAATAAGATTTAACGAATGAAAATGTGATGCCATCAACACCTGGAGATCTGTTGGATCCCAATTTAGTAATAACCTGTTCCAGCTCCTCCATAGAGAAATGATTGCAAAGAATTTTACAATCATCATCATTCAGCTTTTTGGATGGATGCGACCATCCTTCAAGATTGCAAATCCTGGATTTCCATTTACAACAGAAGAATTTGATAAAAGTTTCTTCAATACTCTTTTTATATTCAACAAGCAAACCATCTTCATTTTTGACACCAATAATTCTATTAGCATTTCTTCTTCCCGTTGCAAAAGCATGGAAAAACTTGGAGTTTGCTTCACCATCTTTCAACCACTAATTTTTTTCCCTTGGCTTCCACCACATACTTAACCTGCCTAACGTGGCATTGAATTCAGCAATTTTTTCTCTTAAATAGCAAAGTTTCAGATCTGATAATCCTCCCAAGTTTACTTCTTTTTCTTGTAATTCCAAAATCTCCCTTTTCAGCTTATCAATATCTTCAACCATATTTTTATGTTTATGTTTACTCCAAAAGAATAATGATCTCAAAGTTCTTCTGAATTTGGTATTAAGGATTTCTGCTGAAGAACCTCTAGCCCGTTTACTCCAAGAGGAAAGAACCACTACATGAGAAGCTTTGTAAGATAACCAGGTGTCTTCAAACATGAAATTTCTCCTCTTTACTACCTTGGATCCCAAGATATTAATAGAAATTGGACAATGGTCCAATGTTATTCTTGCTAAGTGCCTTACCACCGCCGTTTGTAGGAGATCCAACGCAGCACAATTAATAAGACAACGGACTAATCTCTCCAAGATTCTACCTCCTCCGTTTTTATTATTACACCAAGTGTATTTAGGACCTAAGAAGCCAACTTCATGAAGATCTCCTTTACTCATGAACGAGAGCATATCTAGAGAACCTAGGTTGATTACAAACTTCTTACCTCCTCTCTTCTCATTTTGGTAATTTATACAATTAAAATCTCCCCCAATAATCCATGGAAAATTGTCTTTATAAAAAATTTCCAATGTACTCCCAAGAAGCCTCCTTGAACTGTTCTTTCTACTCCCGTAGACTGTAGCTATAATCCAGCTTCGGTTGTTTTTTATATTAAGCTTTCCCACCACCACCTGATCATTGGATACAATTACTTCAAAAGATGCTAAGTCTTGTCTCAAACAAACCAAAATTCCACCTGAGAGACCAACTGCAGGGTGCATAAAAGAGTCCCAAGAATCACCAATAAAATTTCTTACTTCCATAGAATCCATAGAAGAAACTTTTGTTTCCATCAGCCCCACAAAAAATGCTTCAGAATCTTTAACTATCTCTTTTAAGTACTTGGAGGCCTCCACCTTCCTAGCCCTCCTACAATTCCAGAAGACAAGGGAACTCATTTTATCCTTGTAGTGGGATTGTACCCACCACAATTTCCATTGATATCACCCTTCCTGGTTTTTTATTTTAAAGAGTTATTTCCCAAAGATTTTAGTTCTTTTTTTGCAATTTGAATTTAGCTTCACAATGCCCAAAAATTTCCATCAAATCTTTACTGTCATTATTAGCTATAACAGTAATTTTATCATTTTCCTGCTCACTGTCTCCTGTGTTAATCTCCGAATTCTCTTTTGTATCTCCAGCCATATCTTCACCAGTTTCTGCTTGAAGAATAGAAAAACTATTCTTACTGATAAACTCATTCGGAATTTTAACAACAGAAAAATTTTCTGTTGACAATTCAGTAGAATTCTTCTCCAGCACAATAGGATTATTAACATCAGATACTTTATCTATTTTCAAAGCTGAAGAGTTGGTGACATCTGATTTATGATAGGGCATACTTGAGTTCGCAGGTAATCCCTCAGAACTTACCTGAGTTCGCAAGCAACCCTTCCCCTTTAAAATGGATAAACCTTCCTAAGAAGGATCTTGAGACGAGCAAGTAAAATTTTCATAATTTTGTAAATCCTTCTTCAAAAGAAGAGATTTTTTGTCCATTTGCTCTACTAAACCTTCTTCCATACTGATCTCCCCTTCCTCTATTTGATCAACAACAACATTTACTATCCCTGGGATATTCTTGATCAAGTCTTTGTCTCTGCTTATATCCAAACCATGCCTGGCAGTCTCAACAATTTTTTCTGGATCAACAGCTTTTATTTCATACCTGAAATTGTTGGTATTAAACCATTTGTTGTTCTGATTGGCAAACCTTTTTTCTTGTTTTTGACCAATATCCAAGGACCATAAGAAGGTTCTTTATAGCTTATATCTTTACTACCCATACCAGATTCTTCCACATTACCCTGAGCTACCTTCAATACTTTGTAGACTTCATTCAATGGTGCACATTCCTTCTCCACATGTCCAATCTTCCCACAAACAAAGAAAAAGTTTGGAATTTTTTCATACTCCACTTTTTGAAAGAATCTACCAGCTTTGCTATCAATCTAAACACCTAAAGGAAGAGGTTTATCAAGTTGGATTCTCACACAAACTCTAGCAAATTCTCTCCTTCCCCATTAAAACATGTTATCATCTAACATAATTGGTTTTCCAATTCTAGAAGAAATGCAAGCTACATTCTTCTCATCCCAACATTGTAATGGTAAGTAAGGTATTCTAATCCAAATTGGGGAAGAAAGCCCTTTAGTAGAGGAAGGATTGAATTCTGGAGACCACATCTCCATTCCAATTATGTTTTCATTCACATACCATGGTCCTCCTGAGTGAACAGCTTCAACCATCTCTTCCGAGGTAAAGGAGCATAAAAACCAACCTCTTCCTAGGGTAGTAAAATGAAATTGACCAAACTACCTCCATTATTTCCTTAATTCCCAAGCCACCATATGGGAAGGTAAATCCTTACCGAATATTTTGATTACCAAAGATTTAGACAGTTTTTTAGAGTTGATTTCCTCCATCTCCTCATTGATCCTTACTGCCTTTCCATCCTCTAATAAAAGCACCTCTTCGTATTTAAAATTTAGTTTAATGTATGGTTTCTTACTCCAAGGATTGTTCAATCCATAATTAACCAATTTCGGCAATTCATCAATCACCTTAGCTCCATCTGTCAAATTCGATTTTTCAAAAACAGAATGACCATTGTTGTTAATCAAATTTTGTGAATCCTCATTTATCACACTGTGACATAGTCCAGGGATTGCATTCGAATTCACAAAACGATTAACAAAAATTTTCATTCCAAACGTAGATGCTGCATTTTTCAGATGGAATTATAGATGATTTCAAACTCACCGGGGTAGCCATGTCCACTGTATCAACAACCGCTTTACCTTTTCCTTCCACATAAGGTTCAGAAACATCTTTAATCACTAAAGCTCCATTACGTTTCATCAAAGGATTTTGAATTCTCTGATTAGAATTCAACATAGAAGATCCATCTCCATTTTAATTGATCAAAGAAGATTTTGACAACCGTGAATGCTGTAAAATTTCAAATCATGTACTCTGATCCAGTCAGATGTGATTCGCCGCCTTCGAAGCAGTCTTATCCTCATTGGAAGAACCACGATCATCCTTGGGTGAATCACCGACAGGAAGCCGGCGATCATCCGCCTTCATCTGCTTCGTCGATAGTTACCGCCAAACGAATTTTTAAAATTCAGTTTCTCTCTCTAGAATCACGGACGTTCTCTCTCTAGGAAAATCTCTAGGCAACTATGACTCTTCTGACCTTATTATTTGCCCTTAAATGTCTCTAGGTTAGATAGGTTTGCAAATAGATTTCACTAGCCCTTACACAAATATAAGTAATTTACAATCACACCAATCAAGGATCTTATAACTAGGAGAGCCTAAAACTAAATGCAAGTGCATTTTATGTTTGAAGAGAATAAGAATAACATGAATGATTAATAACTTATTTAATAAATAATTAGGATATAATTGTTCATTAATCATCCCCCATAAACCTACTCATTCAAATTAAACTTTGCTTAAAATATCAAAACCTCACTCAAAGCTCTAAAAGATTTAACATATATATAGTTTGAAATTAAATTAATTTTCAAAATATATATAATAAAATATAATCTTTAAATCATATGAATTTAACATAATATTAAAATATAATTCAAAATAATTTAAATAAAATTATAAAAAATTTATAGTTCACTTCAAATAAATTTTCTCGATTTTTAAAATTATTTGAATTAAAATTTAATAGAATATTTTTTTAAATTAATTGATCATAAATTATGATTTTAAAATTCAAGTGTAGGATATATCAATTGGCACATGGAGTCTTATAAAATTTTAAGTATTTGAAGAAAGATAAGCTAACTCTTAGTGGGCCTATTTTGTGCCTCTTTATTAGCTATTTATGCACATTAAAGATCCTTTAAATTTTTTTGATGCACTTCATGGATCTTGTAATTATTTGGCAGTCATTGTTCATCTTTTAAGTTTTTGGTCTCATTTTGTACCTATTTCTCAAGTTATTTAAAATATTTTAAAATAAACTTTTAAAGTTTTTGTATTTCTTTAAGTTAATATTTAACTTGAAATTAAATAAATGTTAAAATATTAAAATTATTTAAAATATTTAAAGAAAATACAATAAATTAAACTTAATTTTAAAATAAGATATTGTAGCTATCTTGACTCAATATTAAAAGTATTTTAAAATAAAATTTTTTATAATAGAAAATATTTTGATTAATATTTAAGTAAATATTAATCAAAATAAAAATCATTAAATGTTTTGAAATAATTTAAATTATTTCAAATATTTTAAATTTATTTTATGTTTAAATTGAACTATTTTAAATTTTGAGCAATTTGATATAAGATATAAAACTTTTTGATTAAAATTTAACTATTAAAATTTTTTTATGGTTTTTTATTAAAAACGGATTTAAAATTAATGTAAAATATATTTTAATTTAATCGATAGCATGACAATGGTGGAGGGATAGATGGTGAGCTTGTATTTTCTAGTCCAATTAGTAGTGGCAATGTAGCAATCATTTGCAATGATTGCGCATCAGCAAAAACATTACAAGTGATTGAGAGGGGGTGATAATGGATAGGTAATGACTTATCTAAGTTAGATATGTCATGTGTCGTCAGATCACCCACAATATTGGATAAGCAGCTCAGATCGAGCTGGGCAGAATATTAAACCGCAGGATCAACCGTGCTGTTGGATAGAGCCATGTAATGAAACATTCTGGTCTATTGATTTTAAAATCAATGGCTAAAAAACATTACGTTGAGACAAACTATGAAAAGCATCCTAGAAATAATAATGGCTTCGTTCTCTCAATCTAGGAGATAGAATTTACTAAAATTTTAAGCATAAGTTGCTTACATGAACAGAAGTAATGGGGTTTAATTTTGTGGCTTAAAACATGCTTCTCAAAATGCTAAATCACCCTAAGTGTTCTAACCTAGTGCTTAGGATTTAACTTAATCCAACCAATGGATTTGAGCGTTCTTTATTCGATTGAGCATATATATTCTCCTCATGTATTTTCCTTAAAGAAATTATATTTTGAAATGCACCAGAATGATATCTCTTAAGGTTGGATGGACTTTAGCTTGAGTTTGAAGGAAAGCTCATTATCGGCTACTTCTAATGGCCATATTTGAATTGGGGAATGTCAATGGGTTACTTAAGTGGTCAAATGAATTAAAAATTAGGCTAGAGGAGCTTGAGGTTATTAGAGAGAGTTAGAGATTGGACGAGGCTTCCTTTTGAGATTTAACCCTATTAAATAGAGAAATTCTATATAGTTTATTAGACCTAAAGCAATTGTCCAAATGCTAACTAAGATGATGGGAGGTGAATTGATTATTTAAAAACCCTCTTGGAAATTTTATAGAAAATCATTTTATATTTTTTAACTCAATGAAATTTTTAATCAAACTGAAAACTTTTCAACCACAAAAATTAAAATGTGCAGAAAAAATATGATAAAATAAAAACACAAAAATTTATAGTGATTTGGTCCAACTAGACCTATGTCAACTCTCTAAAGACTCGCTCTTCAGGTATTGCACTATTACCAAAGTGACTCTCCTGTTGCCCCCACAGCAAGGTAGAGAAGCCTTTACAAAACACCTTTCTTCAACCAATCCCTAGTGAGGTAGATTACCATTATCCTTTTACACTGTCCAAGTGTCGGCAGAGAACCATCATCCTTTCACACCTTCTCGGTGTCAGTGGAGAATAGTCATCCTTTCACACCCTCCTGGTGTTGGCCAAGAACTTGATATTATGCAAATATCTTCTCTAGTGCACCTTCAAAGTAGTAAGGAAGAGATTCGACAAAACTTACAAAGAGATCCTTACCTTTCGACAACCTTGTGAACCCTTCACAAATTCAACATGTAAGATCTCTCTGCACACTCTCCTAAATCACTCTAACACTTGCTCTCAAAGAAAACATGAGGAAGGATTCTTCCATAGTACTTTTTTAGTACTATATATATATTCAATTTGACCGTTCATTATCATACAGTACGATTGATAATCGTAGGTATGAACATATTAAAATTTGCTCGTACAACCCGATATGAATTGATTTCATACTATGATTAACCTGTGTATGAACTAACATTGTACAGTATGATTAGTTCAAAATTGAATAGATTCGTCTGATACAATTCAATATGAACCAATTTTATACTCTGGATAATGTACTATTCAAAATCTGTATTGTATAGTATGATATGTTTCAATCAAACCATGTTTCATTTGGTATAAAAATGGAATCAACTATTTCATACTCTGGAAGTCATTTATACGATCCTAGGATCGTACAGGATGAACAATTCAAAAAATATACCTATTCATAAGGATGAAAAGATATACAACCATTTTGTACTCTTGACATCATCTATACAAACCTAAGATCATACATTACGAATACTTCAAAAAAAATTAGGAGCTCGTCGGGATGAACTTATACATATCTATATTATACTCTGAAATTTGTATGTACGAAGGTAACTTCATACAGTACAAACATGACTTAAAAAATTTTACTAGCATGGTTCGATTAACTGCTTTCTGGATTAACCCTTAGATTAAATCATTTTATACGAACTAAAGTCATAAAGTATGATTAGTTTTAAAATTTATTATTTTTTACACTCCCCCAATATGTGTGTGCACGGTTATCCAATTACAATCACACTCACTCAAACTCAAGAAAAGTATAAAAATTATAGACTTAAAAAATTATAATCCCTAATCTAATCTGACTTAAAGTCTTCAACAGGCTATAATATGATTTTCCTAAAACATTAGTACGCACAAACAATAAAATAATATTTCCAATATATCTTAGGAGAAACAGTAGTCAATATAATAATATTTTAGAATCAACAAAAACACGCATGATATGAAAACATATTTATGAAAACTAAGTTGCAATAATATCCCCCTTTTTTATTGATGGTAAAATAATTATTGTTTGAGTTAACATTTTTAAAAAAAAATTCTCCTTAGATCCCCCTAAATGAATGACCAACTTAATAAGGGATTCCTATGATGATAAAAAATGACAAACCTAAAAATAAAAAGAAACAAGAAATAATAACTACTCAAACAAAAAACAACTAGAACAAAAACACGAATACAAACGAATATACAAACATTCAAAACATACACTCGTTTAAACATTTAAACATTCAAAACATACACACATTCACAATACAAACATAATACGCGTATACATACACACATTAAACACATACATCAATCATTAAATAATATTCGGACTCCCCCTTTTAACAATAATAAAAAGAGAAGTACATATTAAAATGAAAGGTTTTTATAGATAAACCAAAAGAGTTGAAGGAGAAAAGGATTTTTAAGCAATTGTAAATAAAATATTAATTTCATAATACTAAACAGAAATTTTTTAAAATTTTAAATTAAAGAACAACTAAGATAAGAAAAGTCAACCAAGTTCATTATTCATGCTAAACAAATTAAATAATGATTATTGCAAAAATGATAAAATGATGATTAGTTAACTTCAAATTCATTATTGAATATGATTGTTAATTAGATGGATTAGGAATAGAGATTGAATCATAATGGAAAAAATAAAATAAAAGCTTTCAATTGGCAACAATACACACATTTTCAAATATTTGTGGCACACTTTATGCATCTTTTAACTATTTGGGCTAATTTCGTGACTCTTTTCACTTTGAGAAAAATTGCGCATCTTTTTTATTTTTAAATGTTTTATGCATTTCCCTTTTTTTTTACTCTTTGGGGCTTTGTAATTTCAGTAATCTAAATTCAAATTTCACTAATAAAAAAATAAATATATTGAAAAAGAAATAAAAAATAATAAGACATCAAACTTGCAATAATTATAGCTTAGATATGTTTTTCTAAAAGAATATGAAATTTAGCTCCTTATCTTAATCCAGTTATAATTTTAAATTAAATTTTGTACGAAAATTAATTTGTAGAGCAAAGTAATTGATAACCTATTTCAACGATCAACTACAAAAGAGTTTTTTTATTAAAGACACAAACATTTGAAGAAATAATACATGTCAACAAAATATATCACATTACATTGATTCTTTTAGTTCATACAAAAGCAAGATCAACACATGACAATATTTACATAAGAAAATACTAAAATAAAAAAGAAATATATCTCAAAAATAAACATAACTACTCAGAAGCAAGAACAACATAGAAGTACAACTAGAAATTCAAGGGGCGCTAATCTGAAGGAGGTGGCTAATTGAATATTAAAAAGTAGCTATTCATCAAAGCTACATTCATGTTGATCATTTCAATTTGACCACAGATCATACTCATGTCTTCCTGATATCTCACATCCTATCAATTTAAGTGATTCTATATTTGATCAAAGTGTTGATTAAAATGTTTATCCAATCTATCGAAGCACTGGACCATTTCCTGGTAGAATTCTGATCAGGTCCAGGTATAGGTGCTGGAGCAGGAGCTCCTCCTTCCTTCAAATCATCACTCTCAGAATTCTGATCCCACCCAAAAAGTGTCTGAAAAAAGTCAAGAGTGAAATAAAGAGAAAGTTATGTGGGATGATCAGGATGGATTAGATTATTCTTCTTTTCTATGATATAGGAAACTAAATCCCCTAAAGCCACATTTTTCTTCCTCTAATGATGTGAAAGTCCAATTTTAGAAAGATTGTAAATATAATTCATGATGAGTTGGGCTTCATCAAAGTGTTGTTCAATCATAATCAGATAGGTGACTGTCGAAAAAGTGGAGTCATATTTATGCAATCACCAGTATTAGGAATTATTGACATTCTCAAAACATGATGGATAAATTGGGCATTTTAATTTAGAGTGTAAATCCTAGACAAATGACACACTTTCGATACACTTCTAAGAGTTTGATTAATTTTAGTCCAATCAAAATTAGCTCTTGAGGTCAAAGTGTGCGCTCGAATCCCTTAGGTTCTCAGACTAAGAAAGTTACCTAAATCTTCCTTGATAATTTCTACTCGTTGTTTATGAACATTGGAAGTAATCCTATAGTGGTCCTCATTAACTCTCATGTTGTCCAAGAAGTATTAGAATGTCTCTTTGTGGTAGGCATATATGAGAGTAAGGATGAAAGAAAGTTGAGTCGAAGAAAATAAGGGCATGATAGAAAAGATAAGATCACCCTGAATGACAAGTCTAGAAGGGGTGATTTTCGTAGCAGAATACCTAAAGTAGGCATACTCATTCTCTTTAGATAGAAAGTTATCATCCCTACCACTTTTAAAATAAGAACCTTAGAAAGACATGGACACTTTCTAGAACTTATGATTCCTATTATGTGGGCCCTAGAGGGTTTTAAAATGGATATGAAAGTGAATAAAAAATATTTCAAAGATCCTTCTATTTAAAGGAAATTGACCTATCATACAATATAAAATTTGAATCATACGTATAATTTTAAAATCATATGAGATGAAAACTTTTTCATGCGTACGAATGGAAATGGCAAAAAATGAAACGGCTTTTCATAAAATGCCATTTCTGAGGCATCCTTTTGTACAGGCTTTTTTACCATACAATTGTACAGACGCATAGGTGTTTGTCTGGGATAAACAGAATATTAAAGATCATTTAAAATATGATTAGGTTCATCCCCCATAGAAACTGACTACTGTATCATATAAATAAAATTTAATTTTGTACGTACAATTAGCAATTAATAACTAACTCCAACAGGTAAATCATCCCCATGAATACAGATGAAATTAAACAGTATGATGACATTATTGTACAATATGAACCCTATGAAAAACTAAGTTTTGCATGCTCAACTCTAAAACCTACCATGCACATGCTACAGAATTCATACGAGATGAAAAAATGTTTCATATAGTATGAACAGAACACTTAGAAAACAAGATATGATATTCAAAAAATCTTCTCAAAACTAATCATTTTTCACCAAGTGACATGCTTCACAATAAAAAAACAAAAACAAAAATATAAAACAAAACACACATAAATGAAGAAAATAAATAAACAGAAGCAAACTAAACAAACACATATTTATAATACATCAAGTTTGCAGAATTTGCAATTTAAGCATTAAGATCAAGCACACCTAACCTAGTTCTTAAGGTGCTAAAAGTATCAAAGGCTAGTGTTTTATGAAAATATCTGCAAGTTAATTTTCTATAGTAACGTGATTCAATTCAATCTCTCCCTTAGCTACATGATCTCTAATGAAGTGATGTCTTATGCCTATATGCTTGGTTCTAGAATGTTGAATAGGATTCTTTGAAATAAATATAACACTAGTATTATCATAAAAAAATTGGAATTGATCCAATTAAAAATCTTAAATCAACAAATTATTTTTTCAACAAAAAAATTTGTGCCACAAAACTACCTAAGAAAATGTATTATGCTTTAGCAGTAGTATGTCTACTGAATTCCATTTCCTATTGTACCAAGAAACTAAAAAATTACCTTAAAAAAATAAAAAAATGTCCTATGAATTGATAAGTTTCATATGTACTTTTTTTTATCAATCTTACATCATGCAAAATCTGAATTAGAATATCCAACAATTTAAAATGAAGAGCTATGCTAAGGATATCAAATCCCTAAGTTTTTAGTTGCTAAAAGATATCTCAGAATTCTTTTTCCTATTTTCAAATATAATTATTTTGGAATAGAATAAAATCTAGCCCACAAACAAACACTTAACTTTATATATGGTCTGCTACCAATCAAGTAAAGCAAAGATCTAATTATACCTCTAAATTTCATTTTATTAGTAGATTTTTCCATAATGGTCCGTATCTAATTCAATTAAAGGACTTATTGGTGTAGTCACTAGTTTAGAATTATCCATTTCATATTTCTTAAGGTTGTTTTTAATATACTTTGACTAAGTAAAAAAAGTTTCTTCATCATTTTGCTTTATGTTAAAACCAAGAAAATAACTCAAATCTTCATCTCAGGTTCACTACTCTATTTTTGAAAAATCATCATAAATATTTTTATTTGTACATCCAAATAAGATATCATCAACATATAATTGAACAATGAGCATATTGAAAGTTCATTAGGGATGTCAAGCCCTCATGAACTGGCCCAAGGCTAACAAAGAAAAGGGGTGAACTGGATAATTTTAAAACCAAAGATAAAACTCAAACCAAAATCACCGCAGAAATCAAAGTGTAGAAATTAAATAATGCGGAAGCAATAATAAGAAAAGAACACACTGGATTTATAGTGGTTCGGTCAAACCTTGACCTACGTCCACTCCTTGGAGGCAACCTCCAAGTATTGCACTACAAAAGTGTCTCTTCTTTAGCCCCCACAGCTAGGTGGAGAAGCCCTTACAAAATCACTTCTACCTTCCTCGATGCAGCAGAGTCGCCGGGTCCTTTGACACCAAAGAGATTTTCTTCTTTGGTGAACTTCCCTCGAGACAAGCCTTGAATCCGACAGTATTCAGGTGCGAGCTTGCCGGAGCAACCATGTGGATCCCCCACCACACTCCCTTGAGTCCCCCCTCACAGGATCTTCTCCCTCTCTCAAACTCCAACCTTTCCACACTCCAACCTTTCCACACTCATAAATACTAAAGACACTTACAAAGTGTCATGCCAAGCTTAAATAGAAAAGCTCAAAACGAGATCATAAATACAAGTTGCCGACATTATCGTCCAGGATGATAGGTATATCGTCCTGGCTGATTAGTACAAATTCAGCTCATCAGCCCGGGACGAATTGGGACGATCAAAAGAAAATTGGTTACATCATCCTGGATGATATCATGATCGTCTAGGCCGATTAGTTTAAAATTGATTTCAATCGTTCTGATCATTACCCTGATTTGGTGCTGGCCGAAGTCAATCGTCCAGGCCAACGTCCTGGTCGATCATAAGATTGTCCCGGATGATGTGATCATATCAATCAGCCATTAATGATTTCCAAATACTACGAGATCAATTTAGGTATAATTGAGTTAGATCGTTCAGGACTATAGGAATATCGTCCTGGCCGATTTCCTAAAATAAAGAATACATAAACTGATTATGGCAGCTGATTCTTTCTGAATTGAGAATATCTTCCAAACCGATATGAATATGACGGCAGCCTTAGTGAGGATGCCCTAAATAGGTTCTATTTTTGAACATATCGTCCAGGATGATATAAATATCATCCTGGCTGATATTACCAAAAATAAAAATCTTTTAGGGAATAACAGAAAATCTTCCAAGTTACAAACCAACTGGTCCCATACCAAATACAACAGACTCAAGAAAGGAAAAAGATTACAAATTGACTCAGACCTAGTCTACCCAATCTTGAGCTGATTTCAAAATGTTGTCTGATCATGTGAACCTGAAACTTTAGTATATAAGGCAATCGTAAAGAAATAAGGAATGTTTGCTATCATCAAAATCATAAACCATAGATCTGCAATAATCTCCCCCTTTTTGATGATGGCAAAACATTCAATTTGAATTTTTAAAAAAGTAAATACTCTTCCTAATCTCCCCCTCACTAGAGTAACACTTTAAAAAATAGGGGAGATAAAAATATTTTTATTATTTTTAATTTAAAATACAAATATGAAATATTACAAAAACTCAATAATACGTTCTCCCCCTTTGGCATTATCAAAAAGAGAGGAGGCACAAAAAAAAAATGACCAAAAGACAAAAACATTCCCTTATACAAATATTCTTAAAAATGAGAAAGTTACCTCTTGGTTTTAATCAAAAACTTAGTAAAATTGGATTGACAACGCATAGCCCAGAAAAAAGTTAGAAATTCAAAATTTGATAATCTAACTCAAGTTCTTTAAAAAGGCTCAAAAACTTTTTAATTCAGTATCTAAATCAAGGAATAAATTAGAAAAAGAAACACTAATTTTTAAAAACTTCTTTCATAAAATATATCTAATAGAAGATTACTGCATGAATTGTTGAATCAAGAATCAAGATTTTCAAATTCAAGTATCGAAAGTATCAAGGGTTTTCATAAGCTTTTAAGAAGTACAAGAATGGTAAGCATTAAATTTTATGGGCTTATTTTATGCCTCTTGTCAATTTGAATGGCGCTCTTTACGCATCTTTTGAATTTTGATACACTTTTGTGTATATTTTTCAATTTGGCGTCATTGCGCATCTTTATTTTTGGCATCATTGGCCAATTTTATAATATGCTACCTTTCTGAAATCATAAAAAACAAAAGTAAACCCATCCTATTGATAAAGCAAATTCTTGATTAAGAAAATTTATGAGTTATATTCAACAACTTGCAAAAGATTCCTATGCGATAAATAAAATGTAAGGAGATAAAAAATTTAGTTTCAAAAATCAATTTAAAAGATGAAAAAGATTTTAAATCAAAAGTAGGATAACCTCTTTTAGGAAATAGAGATTGAAAGAAAAAAAAATCAAGAGTTTCCTTCCTTTGACTGTTTTTAGAGAAGTCAATCACAACTTACCAAAGATTTAAAAAAAAAATAGGAAGTAGATTTTTCATTTTTAGAAAAGTGAGTGTGTGTGTTGATAAAAACAACTTTCACAAAAACAAAAAAAAATTCAAAGAATAAATAAATAAAACAAAAATAAAAATAAAAAATAAAAAATATAAAAAACAAAAACATAACACAAAAAACACGAAAGGCTTTTTTAAACATTATCTCTCTCCTGCGTCCGATGCTTCAAGAAATCAGATCTGCCCTCATGAGATTTTTTGCCTTTTATTATTTCCCCACTTTAAATTTTGCTTCGCCTTTCCCATTTTTTTCGTAGGAAGAATTCTTAAATTAGGGCACTAATTTTTCATATGTCCAGGCTTCCTGCATCGAAAGTAAATAACGTCAGAAAAATATGAACATTCTTACCACTTTTACTTTTTTTCCACTTTTTGCTTATGCTTTGGTGAGCTTTGTGATTTGCTTGTCAAGTTATTGCATTCGTTACCAACTAAGATATCTCCTTTTGTATCTCAGTTTTTAGAACAATCGTTTCACCTGCATCCAAAAGTTCTTTGACCTAAACCTTTCTCGTAGGCAATGAGTGAGCAATCAAATTGATACATAAACATCAGCTTCCTAGAATATTTTGATCACAAACAACTATTAGATCAAACTATAGTAGGGCATACATTTGAATTGTGAGCCTAACTGTTCTCAAAATTTAGATAAAAAAAATTATGATTACTTTGATTCATATTTGCTCTACAACAATAGCCACATTAAGATCAGATTCTTTACATAGATGAATTTTTACTTTTCAAATTCTGAAATTCTTACATAGCAAATGAGTCTTGAATGACGTTAATGTCTAAGATCGTTTCATAAGGTTTCATGGAAAAATAATTCCAAAATTAGCATTAACAAATTCAACTTGGATTGCTTGATTCATTCGTGCCTTCGTATATGGTATGTGGGTTTACTCCAAACTGTCCTTACCAGTAGTGCAGGTGTGGATATTAACATTGAAGATCTCAGTAATTAAAGCACAGAAAAAGTAATTTAAAGATTTTGCATTCAGTTATTTCTTTCTTATTCCATTGATTAAAGTTAATATCAATTTTAACTCCATACTTAAACAATACGTAACGCTGATGAATAACCAGTTAAAATCATATGCACAATGTGAAAATATCAATCGATTGCAGAAAAAAAGACATGGAGTTTTCCAAAAATCAAATGACATATTTTCAAATAAGAGGACTTGGTGATTGAAACCTTTCCACAAACATTTAATGAATTAGCCATGGATTAATCAAAGTTTTCAAGTGAATTTCGATAGGTTGTATAAATTTTACTTATATTATGAATCCCGCTCTGAATACCATTTGAAGGTTGCTTAGATGACACTAGAAAGTGCCTTCTGATACAAATTTAAAGTGCTCAGATGACAACTAGAAAGTGCTCTGAAAACAACTTGAAAGTTTTGTTAGGGATGTTAAGCCCTCATGAACTGGCACGATGCTAACCAAGAAAAGAGAGGTGAATATTGGATTAACTTTAAAACCAAAGATAAAACTCAAACCAAAATCATCGCAGAAATAAAAGTGCGGAAATTAAATAATGCGGAAGCAATAATAAGAAAAGAACACACCAGATTTATAGTGGTTCGGTCAAAAACATTGACCTACGTCCACTCCTTGGAGGGAACCCTCCAAGTATTGCACTACAAAAGTGTCTCTCCTTTATGCCCCCACAGCTAGGCGGAGAAGCCCTTATAAAATCACTTCCACCTTCCCCAGTGCGGCGGATCGCCGGGTCCTTTGACACCAAAGAAGATCATTCTTCTTTGGTGAACTTACCTCGAGACAAGCCTTGAATTCGATGGTACTAAGGTGCGAGTTCGCCGGAGCAACCGTGTAGATCCCCCACCACACTCCCTTGAGTCCCCCCTCACAGGATCTTCTCCCTCTCTCAAACTCCACCCTTTCCTCACTCCCTTTCAAGCTTTCTCTTCAAGTTTCCCCCAAGAGAATGAAGTTACAATGGCTGTCAAAGACACTTACAAAGTGTCATGCCAAGCTTAAATAGAAAAGCTCAAAATGAGCTCATTAATGCAAGTTGCCGACATTATTATCTAGGATGATAGGTATATCGTCCTGGCCGATTAGTATAAATTCAGCTCATCAGCCCGGGATGAATTGGGACGATCAGAAGAAAATTGGCTACATCGTCCTAGATGATATCACGATTGTCCCATGCCAAGCTTAAATAGAAAAGCTCAAAATGAGCTCATTAATGCAAGTTGCCGACATTATTATCTAGGATGATAGGTATATCGTCCTGGCCGATTAGTATAAATTCAGCTCATCAGCCCGGGATGAATTGGGACGATCAGAAGAAAATTGGCTACATCGTCCTAGATGATATCACGATTGTCCAGGCTGATTAGTTTAAAATTGATTTCAATCGTCCTAATCATTGCCCTGATTTGGTGCTTGCCGAAGTCAATCGTCTAGGCCATCGTCTTGGCCGATCATAAGATCGTCCCGGACGATTTGATCGTATCAATCATCCATTAATGATTTCCAAATACTACAAGATCAATTTAGGTATAATTGAGTTAGATCGTCCTAGACTATAAGAATATCGTCCTGGCCGTTTTCCTAAAATAAAAAATACCTAAACTTATTATAGTGGCTGTTTTTTTTTTTGAATTGAGAATATCGTCCTGGCCGATACAAGTATCGTCCAGGCCAATATGAATATGACAGCTGCCTTAATGAGATGCCCTAAATAGGGTTTCTATTTTTGGACATATCGTCTAGGACGATATAAATATCATCCAAGCCGATATTACCAAAAATTGAAATCTTTTAAGGAATAACAGAAAATCTTCCAAGTTACAAACTAATAGGTCCCACATCAAATACAATAGACTTAAGAAAGGAAAAAGATTACAAACTGACTCAGACCAAGTCTACCTAATCTTGAGCTGATTCCAAAATATAATCCGATCGTGTGAACCTGAAATGTTAGTATATAATGCAATCATAGAGAAATAAGGAATGCTTGCTATCATAAAAATCATAAACCATAGATCTGCAGCATATATCAACTCCTATTTTCCTCAAAAAGTGAGTGGTGTCCATAATTCATTTCACAAAGATCTCTTTAATAAGAAAGTGACTAATCTCTCATATTATGCCCTAGGTGCCTATTTCAGTTCATATAATGCCTTTTTCAATTTAAACACATGATTAGAGAATTTAGAATTTTTAAAACCTGAAGGTTTCTCAATATAGACATTCTCTTATATCACCCCCATTTAGAAGGGCACTCTTGACATCTATTTGATATAATTTAAAACCTTTAAAATAGGAAAAGGCTAACAAAACCCTAATTCCTTCAAGTCTTGCAATAGGAGCAAAAGTCTCTTCAAAAGCAATCCCTTCTATTTAAGTATATCGCTTGGCCACTAATCTTGTCTTATTTCAATTACAACTCTTAAATCATTCATTTTATTTTTTAGTACCCACTTAGTTCCAATAATACTTTGATCATTTGGTCTTTTAGTTATTTCCCAAATATTAATTCTTATAAATTATTTAATTTTTCTTGCATGGCCAAAATCCAAAATTCATCTGAAAGTGCTTAATTTATATTTATGGGTTCAACCATCGATATAAAGGTAGAATGGTTCACCTCTTTTCTATGTTCATGTCTAGTCCTACCACCCTCACTAGGTTCACCTAAAATCAATAACTTTGGGTGTTTCTTTGAACATTTTTATTTTCTAGGAAAATGGTTTACTTTTTCCATATTTTATTCTTTATTTATCTTTTTAATTCCTTGGCAACTATTTTCAATATTATCCTCTTCTAACCTTGGCTCTTATAAAATGCTAGATTCATCAAACACAATATATGTGGTCTCCTCAACTACCAAAGTCCTCTTATTAAAAACTATATAAGATTTTCCAATATGAGAGTATCTAAGAAAATTTCCTTCATCACATTTTGGATCAAATTTTTCTAAAGGAATTTTCCCTTTCTTATAAATAAACACCTTACATCCAAAAACATGTAAATGTGATAAATTTGTGATCTCCCTAAAGAAGTTTATAGGGTTTCTTATTCAATTTAGATCTAATATTCACCCTATTAAAAATATAACAAGTTGTACTAATTACTTCATCCAAAAAAATATTTTAGAAATGAATATTCTTCCAATATGGCTCTAGCGACTTCCATTAATATTATATTTTTTCTTTCTATTTTTGCATTCTGCTGAGGGGTCCTAGGTGCTAAAAAATTATGATCAATACATTTTTCTTTTCAAAAATCTTTAATTTTTTTTATTTTCAATTACACATCCATGATTACTTTGAATTGATAAAATATCACACCCTAATTTCCTTTGAATCCACATTGAAAACTTTTAAATTTCTCAAATAATTCACTCTTATGAAATAGAAATTTAACCCAAGTAAATTTAGAAAAATCTTCAACAATCACAAATCTAAACACTTTACATTCTAGACTTATAGTGCTAACCAGTCCAAAAACATACCTATGAATAATTTCCAATAGTTTGCTAGTTCTAAAATCCTTAATGGAATGAAATGAGGACTTCACCTATTTTCCTAATTAACATGCATCACATAAGTGATCCTTAGAAAAGTCTAGTTTTTGTATTTTTCTAATAAGTTCTTTTTGGGTAGTCTTCCTAAGATTTGATATGCTAGCATAACAAAGTCTCCTATGTCATATCCATGATTCATCAGAATTTATTTTTAGACAAAAAACATTATAAGATTTAATAAAATTCAAATCAAGCATGTACAAATTATTTAACCTAATGCTATTCAAAACATCAATTCTACTTTAGCTTATTATGCAGCTAGTGGGAAAACAATTTTATACTATAACCCTTATCACATAGCTGACTAATACTTAACAGATTATGTTTTAAGCCTTCTATAACTAAAACATTCTCAATGAAAAAATTATTCAAGTTTCCAATCATACATGTGCCAACCACTTTTCTAGTGATATTATCTCCCAATGTAACCTTGCCTCCATTCCTGGCTTCCAGCGATATGAATTATATTGTGACTCTAGTCATATGCTTAGAATATCCACTGTTCAGGTACCAAAAGCTCTTATGAGGTCTTTTATGAGAGCATTTCTACAAGAAAATCAAATATTAGTCTTGGAAATCCAAATAAGTTTGGGTACTCCACTTAATAAAATTAATATAGATGAATATTTGATATGCTTTATTTTATGCATCTTTATTCTCCACACTAGATATGATTTATTATGAATAGTGCAAGTGTGAGATATATGGCTAATAATTCCATAAGAAAAATATTTGACTCTAGTAAATGGATTAATGAATCTACGTGAATAAAACTATCTTATCCTAGGTTTTAAACTTTTTGGCTTCTTATCAGGATTAAAATATTGTTCAGGAGTGGGTGAAATTGTATTTTCCTCAAGTGCTTTCAATTATCTTTAAAAAATGAGTTAGTACTTTCTAAATTAATATTATTAACTTTCAAATAATGCTCTCTACTATCAAATTCATCAATAAATGTTTTAAAATCATTTTCAAGTATAGTGTGGGATGATTTCAATAGTTCATATTGTTTGTTCAATTCAACAAACTCATCCAATAGTTTAATGTGGATTTTATCTATCTGTGATTCAACCTATCATGCATATTTTAAAGTTTTCTATATGCAGTATGAATTTTCTAAGAAACATTAAATAACTCTTTATAGTATAAGTAAAATAACTCTTCTTGATCTGATTGATCAAATTTGTCGGCCATCAAACATAGGTTGGTGACTTCATCCTCTACTTTTGTTTCTAAGGAATCAGAAGCTAAGTCTACCCAAAATGTTCTCTATAATCTCCTCTTGACCATCCTTGTTGCAACTCGAGCTTTTGAGTTTATGTTTTTGATGATAACAAATATTATGGCTCACTTTTTATTGTCTACTTGTATTTGTAATATATATTTATTTGTGTGTATACTAACTTTTTCGGATTATAATGCACTATTCAAGACTCAAGTTTTGGTATAACATATTTTATTTGTAATATTCATTGATGTATTTTTAATTTCTTGAGTCAAGTCCTATAAGTATTGTCAAAGACTTTGAAAGCGTCTTTGGCAGCCAATGAAACTTCATTTTTCTTAAGGAAACTTGAAGAGAGAACTTGAAAGGGAGAGAGAAAAGGGTGGAGTTTGAGAGAGGGAGAAGATCCTTTGAGGGGGTTTCAAGGGAGTGAGGAAGGGGGTTCACATAGTTACTCCGCAAGCTAGCACCTTAGTACCATCAGATTTAATCATCTTGAGGGAAGTTTTGGGAAGAAGAAGATCTCTTCAGTGTCAAAGGACCCGGCTACTCCACCGCACCGAGGAAAGTGGAAGTGATTTTGTATAGACTTATCTACCTAGCTGTGGGGGCTAAAGGAGAGACACTGAGTGTAGTGTAATACTCAGAGGGTGCCTCCGAGGAGTGGACGTAGGTCAAGGTTTGATCGAATCACTATAAATCTGGTGTGTTCTTTCCTTTATTATTTTTGCACTTTATTTTTGTTGTGATTAACTTCTTAGGTGAACTCTCTGATTAATCTTTTTATTATTGATTCAATTCATTTCTACTACAAGATTTAAAGAAAATTTTCTTTTATTTAAAGAAGTTTTTTACCCCCCCCCCCCTCTTGGTTAGCCTGGGGACTAGTTCATAACGGCTTAACATCCCTAATGAACTTTCAAGTGGTATCAGAGTGGGATTCAAAAAATATAGTTTTTGAAAACTTTTGAATTTTAATCCATGGTTAATTTTTGTAATCGTGATATTACAAAAGGATATTCAACCACCCCACCTTTATTTGAAAATATTACTTTTAAAAATTTTGCATGTCTACTTTCTTGCAATCAATTGATTATTGAATGTGGCAAATAATTTTAACTAGTTATTCTATACCATCACATGTTAAAGATGGAATTAAAACTAATATTCCTTTTAATTAATGGAGTAGGGAAAAACAAATCAATACTCAATTGAATGCTAAATAAGTAAACTTTTTTTGTGCTTTAATTTTTAAAGATTATATGTTTGTATCCACGTGCACTACTGGCAAAGAAATTTGGGATAAATTACACACTATATACGAAGACACTAGTAAAATCAAGCAATTCAGATTGAATACTTTAATGCATGGTTATGAATTACTTTTCATGAAACTTTATGAGATGATCTTAGACATGTATACTATGTGTATTCAAATTATGACATCATTACATTCTTTAGGTAAAGAATTTTCAAATTTTGAAAAAGTTAATAAAATTCTATGTTGTCTACTTGATAAGTTTGATGCTAAAGTTGTTGCTATTTGTGAATCAAAAAATTTGAATGAATATTCTATTGATAATTTAATTGGCTCACTCATTGCCTACGAGCAAAGTTTGGGCCAAAGACTTTTGGACGCAGGAGAGATGATAGTGCTAAACACTTAAAACATGGAGAAAAATGACTTAGTGACAAAAGTGATGACTTATCAAGAGCTCACCAAAGCATAAACATCAACAAAAGTCGAATAAAGGTTAAAATGGTAAGAATATTAAGATTTCTTATAACGTTGTTTACTTTGGATATAGGAAGCCTGGACATATGAAAAATCAGTACCCTAATTTGAGAACTCTTCCTACAAAAGAAAAAGGTAAAACTAAGAAAATTATAAAAAGGAAAAATAATAAAAAGCAAAAAATCTCCTGGGTAGACCTTGCATCTAAATCATCAGACCAGGAGCAAGAAGATGTTTAAACCCTAGTTTGTGTGTTTATTTGTTTGTGTATGCTTTTTTTTATTTTATGTGTTTTTTTTATTTTATTCTTTTTCATTCTATCTTTTTAAAAATTTAAATTTGTCTTTACTTTTTTTTTGTAAATTCTCTCTGATCAACACACATGTTCACTTTTCTAAAAATGAAAAATCTACCTCCTATTTTTCTTAAATTCTTATGTAAGTTATGGTTGACTTGTCTAAAAATAGTCAAATGAAGGAAACTCATGATTTTGTCCCACTATCTCTTTTTTAAAGAGGTTATTTTACTTTTTATTCAAAATCTTTATCATATTATAAATTAAATTTTGAAACTAGTCTTTTTCATCTCCCTATATTTTATTTATTGCATAGGAATCTTTTGTGAGTTATTGAATCTACCTCATAATTCTATTAATCAAGTAGTTCATTTTATCAAAAAAATGGGTTTACTTTTGTCCTTAAAACTTTAGAAATGTAGCATATTAAAAAAAAAGAAGTGGCCAATAACACCAAATTAAAAGATGCGTATTGACGCCAAAATTGAGAAAGATACACAAAATGTATCAAAAATTAAAAGATGCTCAAAGTGCACCAAAATATTGATAAGAGACATAAAATGAGCCCACAAAACTAATGCTTATCTTTCTTGTACTTCTTAATGCTTAAAAAAAGCCTTGATATTTTTGATACTTGAGCTTAAAAATCATGATTCCTGATTCACCAAAATTTTCATCAATCTTCTATTGGATATGTTTTATGAAAAGAGTTTCAAAAAAATTAGTGTTTTTTTTTCTAATGTATTCCTTGATTTAAATATTGGATTAAAACATTTTTTAGCATTTAAAAGAACTTGAGCTTGGATTAACAATTTCTAAATTTTTAATATTTTTTGGTTATGCATTGTCAATACATTCCTTACTAAATTTTTGAATAAAATCAAGAAGTAACTTTTTTATTTTAAAAATATTTGATTTTTTTTTCACTAGATCAGGGATCGTTTTGTTTTTTAATCATTTTGTTTTCTGATTATTTGTGCCCCTCCTCTTTTTGATAATGTCAAAGTGGGAGAACATATTGTTGTATTTGTATCCTTTAAAAAAATAAAAATTTTGTCTTTTCCTATTTTTAAATTTTTATTCTAGTGAGGGGGAGATTAGGAGAAAATATTTTCAATTTTGCATATTCAACCAGCAATATTTGTCATCATCAAAAAGGGAGAAATTATTCCAACTCGAGCTTATGAGTTTATGTTTTTTATGATAATAAATATTATGGCTCACATTCTGTTGTCTATTTGTATTTGCAATATATGTTTGTTTGTGTGTATACTAACTTTTAAAGATTATGATACACCATTCAAGACTCAAGTTTTGGTAGAACATATTTTATTTATGATATTCATTGATGTATTTTTAATTTCTTGAGTCAAGTCCTATAGGGGAGTATGCTTGCTTAATGAACATGCACACACACTTTCAGGGGAGTGAGATCTCGTCAAATCTTGAAGAACAAGTTTTGAACTAATTGTACTGGACAATTTTAGATCGTCCAGGACGATCCTTTATTATCTTGGAAAACTACTGCCAATAATAATTTAGGTAAGGTTTTAAGATTCAATTTTTGTTCTAATCGTCCTAGACGATTTAGATCATCCTGAACGATCAATATAAATCATACCTAAATTGATCATTTGATTAGGGGATTAATTATGGTTAAATTTTTCAATTTGATGGTCCTAAATGATTTATATATCGTATAGGACGATGTTTGCCAGCATACTTGATTTTCTTAAAATGTTCAAGATGAAATGCCATAATTTTTCTTCTAATCGTCCCGGACGATACACAATATCATTATAGATGATCTGTACAATTTTGTACTGATCGTCATGGACTATCCTATTATCATCCGAGACTCTCAAGTCAAATTTTGCACATCGTACTGGACAATCTTGTGATCATCCAGGATGATTTTTGGAGTCGAAATTAAGTTTTTAGGGTTTTTTGAAGCCCTCCTTTTAACCACATTGTACGAGACGATCCTTAAATCATCCTGGATGATATGTGGCACAGAAATTAAGTTTTTAGGGTATTTTAAATCCCTCTTTTTAAGCGCATTGTACGGGATAATCCCGCGATCATCCTGGATAATAATGTCGATTTGGTGCATTTAAGAGCTTTTTTGGAGCTCTTCTATTTAGGTTTTATCAAAGACTTTGAAAGTGTCTTTGGCAACCATTAAAGCTTCATTTTTATGGAGGAAACTTGAAGAGAGAACTTGAAAGGGAGAGAGGAAAGGGTGGAGTTTGAGAGAGGGAGAAAATCCTTGGAGGGGTTTTCAAGGGAGTGTGGAGGGGGGTTCACACGGTTGCTCCAACAAGCTTGCACCTTAGTACCATCAAATTTAATGTTCATATTGAGGGAAGTTTTGTGAAGAAGAAGATCTCTTTGGTGTCAAAGGACCCGGCTACTGCACCGCACCGTGGAAGGGGTAAGTGATTTTGTAAGGGCTTCTCCACCTAACTGTTGGGGCTAAAGGAGAGACACTGAGTTTAGTGCAATACTCAAAGGGCGCCTCCGAGGAGTGGACGTAAGTCAAGGTTTGACCGAACCACTAAAAATATGGTGTGTTCTTCTCTTTATTATTTCCACACTTTATTTTTATTGTGATTAACTGCTTGGGTGTACTCTCTAATTTATCTTTTTATTATTGATTCAATTCATTTCTACTGCAAGATATAAAAAGATATCTCTTTTATTTAAAGAAGTTTTTCACCCCCCCTCCCTCTTGGTTAGCCTCGGGACTAGTTCATAAGGGCTTAACATCCCTGATGAACTTTAATTCCTTATATTTATTTTCTCCTTCACCCTCTCCTTGTTAGGATTAGCTTTAAGATTCAGGCATTCTGATTTGATGTGTCTAGGCTTCTTGTATTCATAGCAAATAACATTGTTAGAATCCTTAACATTTTTGTAAAACTTACCTTTTTTCCACTCCTAATGTCTCATTTGCTTCCTTTTTTAAAAACTACTAAATTACCTTGTCATCAAAATAATATCATCATCATCCTTAGGTTGATACTGATCACTCTTCGAGCCATCCACTTTTAATGCTATGTTCTTCTCCTTTCACTTCTTACCTGCATCAATCTGTCTTTGAGTCACTCCTTGATTGTAAGTAATTATTGATCCAAGAAGATTGTCTCTAGAATAAATATTTAAATCTTTTGATTTTATTATAGTAGTGATCTTTGCATCATAAACAGTAGGAAAATAATAAAGAATATTACTTACTTTCTCATCATTTGTTAGTTCCCTACATAAAGTATGCAGTGAGATGACTATTTGAGTTTAACATCTATACATGTTAGTGATTGATTTATTTAGTTTCATGTGAAATATTTCATAATTATGTAGTAAAATATTCAATCTAAATTTTTTGACTTTCATAGTCCCTTCATATGTGATACAAAGTATATCCCAAATTTCTTTTTCACTTTTGCAGGTAAAAACATGCATATAGTCTTCAAATTTAAGCTCACAGAAAAAACTTTTCAAATATTTAGCATTTAACTGAGCTAAGTCTTTTTCTTCTACAGTCCAATCATCAAATGATGTTTCAGTTCTAATGTCATCTACAAGTATAGTTCGCCTAGCGTATCCTTCCTATACTAAAATAACATGCGATAGTTAAGCAATTGAAGAAAAGTTGACATACTATTTTTCAAAAATCGAAAGAGATATTATCAAATAATTGGGGTTTTGTTATCGAATACCCTTCAGGTGTGTTACAGTATCCAAAAGTAGCCATGATCATTTTAAAAAATGTATCTAAACCTTAATTTTTGAAAGTAGACATTGATACAACTTAAAAGTCTATATAGGTTAGTAGACCTAAAGCAATTATCCCATTGCTAACCAAGATGGGGGCTGAATTGGTTATTTCAAAAACCCTCTTAGAAATTTTATACAAAACTATTTTATATTTTTTAGCACAATGAAAATTTTAATCAAACTGAAAACTTTTCAACCACAGAAATTAAAACGTGCAGAAAAAATAAAAATGTGATAAAATAAAAACACATAAATTTTTTGTGGTTTTGTCCAACTAGACCTACATCCACTCCCTGAAGACTCCCTCTTCAGGTATTGCACTATTACAAAAGTGAATCTCCTTTTTCTCTCACAACAAGGTGAAGAAGCCTTTACAAAACAATAGTCTTCCACTGATCCCTGGTGCGGCACAGTACCATCATTTTTTCACACTCTCCAAGTGTTAGTAGAGAATCATCATCCTTTTACACCCTTCTGGTGTTTCCAGAGAACTGTCATCCTTTCACACCCTCTTGGTGTTGGAAGAGAACTAGATCTTCTCCAAATATCTTTTATTGATCAACTTCAAAGAAGTAAGGAAGAGATTAGATAAAACATACAAATAGATCCTCACCTTTAGGCTACCATTTGAACCCTTCATAAATTCCACTTAAAAATCTCTCTCCACACTCTCAAACACTCTCCCAAAATGCTCTCACACTTTCGCTCAAAGAAAACATGAAGAAGGATTAATCTACAATTAATGATTAGGACTATATATATGAAAGGCATGAAAAATCATCCATAAAATTGAAATTTTCAATTTGACCATCCATGATCGTAAAGTACGATCAACGATCGTATGTACAAAAAGTTCAAATTTTGCTCATATAACCCAATATGAACTGATTTTGTATTCTGATTGACCTTTATATGAACTGATATAGTATAGTATAATTAGTTTAAAATTGAACATATTCATCCGGTACGACTCAGTATGAACCAATTTCATACTCTTTTCATTAAAAATTGTCTGTATCGGATGACTTTCAATCGATCTCTTTTTCTCATATCGAAGAAGTGCTCTACTGCTCCTTATCATATTTACAATTTTTAGGATTTTAGAATTGTTCTTGCTCAATTGTTGTTGGAGTTACTGTTTTATTGAACTTACCACTCTTTTGGTACTTATGCTTCACAATTTTTTATGCTAGGTTTGGATGTAACTGGACAATGATTCCAATGGATTTACACTCTTATTAGCTCTTGCATCATTGGAGTTTTCGGAAATAATATCTATAAGTATAATTTTGTTTTATCTTCTAGTGGATGGAGCTGTTACTTGTTGATGGGATTGATGGCTCAATTTATGCTTATTTGGTGCTTTCCGTGGGTTTATGGCAACCTACATATAATTATAGCTTGTAGTTTTCTTCTATGTAAATAGTACATTTTATGAGAAATAAATTTTTTTTTGGTGGAAATTTAGAGGCACGCCAATATTTTTACTAAAAAACTTTAGATTAGCAAAGGGATTACATACAGAAAATACATCATGAAGAACAACTTAAAGATAAAATACATGAAGATGAAATAGAAATAGTAAAATAACTTTGAATGGAAGACAAAATAATGGGGCTCAAAATATCCAATTTCAAATATTATTCTGAGATAATTGTAATCTAAGGGGATAAAAAATAGCACAGCCATCGAAATAATCAATCCTTGATTGATTAGGCCAACTGGTTGTAAAATACACTATACCAAGGATTAAAAATTGCCTTGCACAAAAAATTAAAATGCATATCCCATTTTCTATCGAAGAAATGCCTATCTCAAGAGAAAAAAAATAAAAAATAAATATAAGCATAATAGTAATAAGAAGAATCCCAGAAAATGGATGCAACAAGTAGGGCACAAAAAATTTGCATAGCCATCTCAAATTATATGAGATGGTTTACAAATGCAAACAAAAAATTGTAAGTCATCAAGTAATTATAAAGGACCCTTCCAAATTAGCCACAAGAACGTAATCAAGTTAGAATAAAGAGTGCCAATAGCTGGAATGAAGCAACCGAGACTTAAAGAATACAAGGGACTCCACAGTTGAAAATAATGTAAGAATTAACTGAAGAGAAAGAGCAATGAACCTAGTTGAATAACCCATAACAATGAACTACAAACATGAAGAGCCAGCTCCTACAAGGTGATAAGAATAGAGCAAGAAGAAGAATGCAGTTGCACCCATTTTGATTTCCACAAAGGTAGTGACCAACCAAACAACAAAAAATCCATAGAAGAGGGGGAGTAATACGACAGCAGAAACTAAGAAAAAAAATTTATCTAATGATTTGAGGAAAATTATTATTTCCCTTCCACCTTTTTTGATTGAAATTTATTACACAATAGATTTTATCAATAATGATTTTCCCATTAGTCAATTTATTACTAAAATACAAATATTCTTTCTTGCCAAATATAGTAAGCAGTAATCTGCATAGCCAATAAAAAGATTTTTTTTATAATTTTTCAAAGAGTCAATGTGATTTAAAATCTGATGAAGGGAGCCACCCAAATCAATGAAATTCCCTTAAGAATACAATTTTTAATCAAAAGTAATGACAACTCACAATCAAATAAAAGGTGTGGGTAGTCTTTATCATAATGTTTGCAAACAACACATATTTGATTCACTAAAATTCCTCTTCTTAGTACTCCAGGCCATCAGTAGTTTTAACCTCATTTATCATGAATCAACATGTTAAGAAAGCATAGTTAATAGCATTTCCTTTAAACAAAATGAATTTATCTTATGCTGGCACTAGGAAGTAATGATAAATTTTGGACTAAAAGATTTTATTGGCTAAATAGTTCTTTCGCAACTACCAGTAAGAGATGAAGCTATCAAAAATATTTATATTAAGAATTAGATCCATGTTAGCATTTTAGCTCAAAGGAGAATAGATCATAGGAGAGCGTTTATGAAATTAGAAATTGATGCCATGCGATTGCAAAAAAACAAGTTCATGATGAATGGGTCAAATTTCTTAAATCATGATGCACCATTGAGCCAAGGACAATATAAGAAAGAAGCTTATTATCATTACAGATCTTGACCTCCATCTGATTTCTTAATTTGTAAGCACAATTATGCAAATGATTCTATGTTTTGAAGAATTGCTCGCATGTTTTACCTATATATGATCATAGATTTATAACATAGGTAAGAGGGAGGAGAAGAAATATTAAAAAGTTTCCAAATTGTTCTTATCTAAAGATATGTTATGGAAAGTGTCTATAGATGCATGAGCAAGACTCCCACTATCCCTAGGAAGGACTTCAAATTTAAAACGGATCGTGTGGATCTTTTTTTTTTTTGAAAAAAAGGCACAAAGATATTCCCATATGTTTAAAGAAAGCAACCTAATTACAAACTAGTACCATAACTTGAATTCCCCCTTTAACAGTTTTAAAACCAAGGAGGAACATTATTACAAGATAAATCTTCCCAATAAAAATCCCTATCTAGAGCATAGTTAGCACAATTGTTAGCTAAATTTTTACATCTTCTATTGACCCAATTAAAGAAAATAAATTTGTAATCCTTTAAAAATAAAAGATCATCTTTCCATTTGCCTCCCAAGTCTTGCAAGAATTTGATAACATTGTAGTTATCACCTTCTATAATTATATCATTGTAATCTTGCATCCAATCTTTTTTTATTTCTCCTATGAAATGAACTGCCATGAGCTCCAAATTAGCTATATCCTAATGAGTACAAGAATGCTCATATGCCGATAGAAATCTTCCTTCACTATCCCGTACCACCCCTCCAATTCTTGCTTTGTATGACTGTAACAATGAAGCATCTACATTGATTTTAATCCAATTGGGAGGAGGAGGGTACCAACAATCTAATAGCCTAGAAGACTGATTAGTACCCCAGTGTCCCAAATTCCCATCTGACATGTAAGAAATGGAAGCATACTTACAACATTTGAAGCTATGAATATAGAACAATCCTCCTTACCGCCATGAATAAATTTGTTCCTTGATCTCCATGCAAAATATACCGCATTACAGTAAATATTAACTAGAAATCCATGTGATTCATTGTAATTTTCCATCCATTTCCAGTAGTCCTGAAATGATTGGAAAGAATTGATTCCAAATCCCCATTTATTCAAACAACCAATTACTTCCTTCAACTTTTCACACATTGCCGTAATATGTTCAACATCTTCTGTTAAACTACATCCTCTTGGACAGGCAAATACATCCTGCATTCTTCTCTGATACAAAAAATAAATGTTGGAATTGAATTATTAAATACCCTCCACCAAAGTACTTCCACATGAGACCTTAACTTAACATTCTTTAAGCATTTCCAAATACCCTCCACCAAAATACATCCTACAGCCTGAATTTTAAAGGATGAGCTCCAAATAATCAATGATTTAATCTCGGTGAATCTCCACCATCTGAATTCTTTTAATTAATTCATCCCCGAACAACACCTTTAACTTCAGAACATTCCATTCACCATTTAGAATTAAATTGTTCACTGTTTCCTCCCCTGAATCTTGAACCGAGGCAAACGTTGGCCAAGTATTCAAGCTTTTGTCCAATATCCATACATCCTCCATGATATTAATAGAATAACCATTGACTACTCTCAATCTGACCACCGATCTCAAAGCTTCCTTACCACTAAATAAAATTTTATAAGTGGAAGAAGCTCCTCTACCATAAGCAATTTCTCCAAGCATCAGCCCATACTTCGGTCTCAAAAATTGAACAGCAGCGACCTTTTGTCTTGCATAACCTTCCAAGCCAATTTTTCTCTCAAAGAATTCACAACCTTAACACATGAACGAAGGCCTTTACCACCATAATTCACCATTTTACATAGATTATCCCAGCTTATATAATGTATTCCCAACTTCCCATTTTGTTTCTTCCATATAAACTCCCTATACAACTTATCCATTTCTGTAAGAATACCTCTTGGGATCAAAGAGAAAGTGAAATAAAAATTTGAAATTGATAGCATAACAGCTTTAATCAACAAGAACATCCCTGCCAACAACAATTGCTTACTGCCTCATACAACAGTAACTCTTAGAGCTTTTTTGGTTAAGAATTGAAAATCAGCCGCCACAAGCCTCCTCAAAGCCATCTTTACACCAAGGTACAAAAATTTTCTCACCACCTTGAATCCCATAATCTATTTAATAGATTTTCTCTTCCTCTTTCAACATATCTCCAAAACAACATTATCGATTTCTCCATGTTGATTTTTTGTTCTGTCCAGTTATAAAAATCTAATAATGCTCCTTTAATTTCCTTCACTTCCTTACCATTTGCATGAGAGAATAATAATATCATATGCATATAAAAGGTAAGAAATCTTCAGCACATTGTTACCAATTTTAATTCCCAATGAGTCATCCTTTTGTTTCAAACGATAGGTAAGCAATTGAGAGCGTAAAATGAATAAAAATGGAGAAAGATGACATCCTTGTTGGAACTCGCTCTTTGCTAGAATCCAGCAAGAGATCTTACCAATAATTATCAAAGAAAATTTTGGAAGCTCCACACATTCCATAATCCACATAGAAAATTTATTTGGAAACCCGAAGTAATCCAAAACATACTTTAAAGTATTCAAACTCATGCTATCATAAGCTTGTTCCAAATCCACTTTAAATTAAATAAAGCCTTTTGAAGATCTAGATGTCTTGAATTTATGAAATACCTCTTGAGCTAATAAAGTATGATCTCCCAAAGATCTACCATTGATAAAAGTCGCTTGCTCCAGAGAAATAAGTTTATGAATTAGCATTTTCATCCTACTTAAAATTATTTTAGCCACCACCTTATAAATGGATCTACATAAGCTGATAGGACGGTATTGGTTCGGCAAAACAGGATTCAAGACCTTAGGAATGAGAACAATAAGTGTCTCTTTCCAGTTACAATTCATTTCCCCCGAAATAAAGAATTGATTGATAGTAGACCAACAATCCTTCTTAATTATGCTCCAATAAGTTTTGATGAAGGAATATTTTATTCTACCATTTCCCGGAGACACATTATCTCCAGCTTGTAACACTACCAACTCCAACTCCTCCATACATAGCTCTTTGAATAACATCTTCCTATCATTCTCATCAAGATAGTTGTTCAGACTAGGCCACCCAGTCAAAGATCCATTTCTATCCTTCCATTTACTGTTAAAAAAAATTAAGAAAAATTCATAAATTTGAGAGGAGTCTTCAGTAACCGAGCCATCTTCACTTTTAATTTTGAAAATCTGATTTGAATTTTTCGTGGCCGAAGCAAAGTAGTGAAAAAATTTAGAGTTAGTATCTACCTCTTTCATTCACTTGACCTTTGCTCTCTACTTCCACCATGTATTTAAACGCGCTAGTACTTAATTTAGCTCACCAACATAGGATCTTAGCAGGAATATTTCATCTTCTGATAGCCATCCAATGTTCGACTCCTTTGATTGCAGCTCCAGTATCTTCGCCTTTAGAACTTCTTTTTGGTGGTCATACTCTCTATGTTTTGTTCTGCTCCAATAAAACAGTGCTTTTAAAGATCTACGAAATTTGCAATTAAGCATTTCAGCAACATTTCCTTCAGTCTTCTTATTCCATGATGATCTTATCACACCAATCGAAGCTGGATAATATGCCCAAACCTCCTCGAATCTGATAATTTTATCAGTCTAAAAGTTATTTCCAAGAGAATTTAATAGAATGGGGATATGGTCCAACGCCACCCTAGGCAAATGCCTCAACACCAACTGATGTGAATTCATTGCTGATGGATTTATAAAACATCTATCCAACCTTTCCACTTCATGAAGATCACTTCTCACCAAGAAAGCATTCATCTCTCTTGGACCCTGAGAAAACTGAAATGGCCTTCCCCTTCTTTTGTCTTCTTTATCCAAAATGCAGTTAAAATCCCCTCCAACCATCATAGGATGACTGCTGGAACAATAATCTTCCAGCTTGTCCCAAAGTAATCTCCTTTGAATCACCTCTTTTCCACCATAAACAGTGGCAAGTTTTCACACTCCCACATTCACTATGTTGAGATCTCCTATCACCACTTGGTTGGAAGAAAATAAAGGAGAAAAAGAAGCTAACTTATTTTTCCAAAGCACCAAAATTCCTCCAGAAAGACCCTATGCCGGAACCTGAAAGAACTCCCATTCACTTCCAATTAGAACATCAATTTCTTGTTTACTAAAATTGGAAATTTTAGTTTCCAAAAGCCCCACAAAAAAAAAAAAACATTGTTATCTCTAACCACCTTCAAATATAGAGAAGCTTGTTGTTGATGTCAATTTCATAAAGAAAGTTATTAATGAGACTGATAAACTTCTTTCCTAGACCATTATGAATAGTAACAAATCTTAGCCAATATTAAAGGCAGTTCCAAATGGTGGATCGAATAAGTTTTAACCTATGATGCACCAAGATAAAGAACGTTCTGCTTCAAACCACTAAGGCTTCATTTGGGAAGACTTTCTTTCTGCTTCTTAAAATAGCTTTCTAATACAAAAATTTATAATTTTGTACTAAAAAGCTGTTTTAAGAAACAGAAAGAAAAGCTATCTCAAACGAAGCCTAAATCTACCAATGAGTTTGTCTAAAACAGTAGAACAATCGGATTTTTTAAGTCTTATATGAGACAGTAGACTATCTGAATAACCCCGGGGTAGAGAATTGAGAGAAAAAATCATGATACTACATAAAAGCTCCTACAAGTTAGAGTTTATAGTTTTTGAAAAAATAAATAACAAATTCTCCATTTATTTTCAGCCATATTAAAATGATAATCATTTTTGGGGCAAAATAAACATTCGTATTCTACTCATGAGATTCTCAAACTTATTTCCAACCACTGTACTGGAGTTTTGACACATAAATACCACTTTGATTGTTTAACTTGGCTTAAACTATTTCTATCCTATTAATATATATCACTTCTAAGTCCATCTTTTTAATATTGTGCGGAGTCCCATAATTTCATTGCTCTTGCTTTTTTTTTCAACCATATAATTTATATGATTTGTTAGTTACTGTTCATAAAAATAGCTATTTTGATAGCTCATTTTAATCTAATTTTAAAATTTATTCCTGTTCATGATTTAATATTATTAAGTTATGGCACTCAACGCTTTTAAAAGCATATGTCAGAATAGTTCATTGATAGATTTTCAGAATCACTTTTATTCTTCTTTTGATTATTTTCAAGGGGGGCACGTGCCCCCCCCCCCCCCCCCAAAAAAAAAAAAAAAAAAAAAAAAAAAAAAAAAATTAAAAAATAACCGGGTTATGCACTTAGGCTGGTTAGTGAAATAAGTAAAAAAAAAAAAGCTTACCAGTTCATTCATTCGGCCCTTTCCGGCAGTCTCGCACGCCCTTTGCGCTACCAACGACGCATTTTCTCTCTCAATCCCGTTGCTGCAGCCTTCACTCATTATTATAATATTATGTCTTGCAAACAAGAGTGAGAAATAGAGATCGTTTCAAAAATCAGTGAGAAACAACTTCACGTCTTATTATTATTTTTTCTCTCATAGCCACAGCTTCTCTTGCACGGCCAAGAGTGAGAATCTCTTGAAGCACAAACACTTAAATTTTGTCGAAGTGAAAAAAATGAAAATTTGAGAAATTTTTTGGGATGTTTGGCTGAAATTTGCAAAGGAACAAATCTTTTTTTTTTTTTTTTTTGATTTTACAAGTATTAGTGTTTGTTTATTTGCATTTATAAGGTTGATTTTACAAGTTTTATTTTTTGATTTTTGAACAGATATATAATCAGATTAATCTTAAGGCATCTTTGAGTTGGAATATATTATGGAGAGATATTTCAAACGATCTTCAATTTCAAAAACCTCAAATGACAACAGCAATTAGGATGAAGATCATAAAGAAAAACGTATTTGAGTGGATGTTGATTTACCCAACAATATAGAAGTGTTGAAAATCTTCCATTTGATCAAGGACTACGAATTCCCATTGTTGACTTTAATCCTAATTTTCGGGATGAAGTTCGGAGAAAACTGTCTATGCCGGTCCCAAGCCTAGGTGAAAAAAGTTGAAGGAAAATTTTACTAAAATAATTTAGGCCCCCTTGATAAATTTTCTGGCTCCGCCACTGATTATATTTACCGCTTTTGAGTGGTTTAAGAAAAATTGTGCTCGTATCGGACTTCCAACTTATTCCCAGATCGTAGCAGAAAAAAGCAGAGCATGTGTAAGTGGTGCCGATGAGGTTCAGCAGAAAGTTTTGATATATGTGCTTGAAGAACACAAAACGAGGTACATGTTCTGGTTCTTGTCTTTTTAATGCAATGTAAAATCTACCTTACGTGGGAATCTGGAGAATTCGTCTTTGATAAACAAATGAAACTTCTCATCAAGCAAAATTAAGACAACCGAATAGATTCACAATTCCTGTGTTAATTTCCAGGTTTGCGATGGAGAGCAATGAATATCAATTGTTCTCTTCAATTTTCGTGCTCTCTCGCATTGACTCTATGTGCAGAAAAATGGATGAGGTTAGTTTTACTTGATCTCTAAAAGAATTCACGCAAAAAAAAAAAAAAAAAAAAAAAAAAAAAAAAAAAAAAAAAAAAACAAATAACAAAGAATTCATGCACAGTGGAAGCATAGAATGGATACCTTCTTGCGTCTTTAAGAACTTCGCACATATCAAGAGAGGTATGGTACTATTTGTCTCTGTAAAAAATGTAACCATCCATATGGACTTAATGAGATTTTAATTGAATCACTTGAAAGAGATAGAATTATATATATATATATATATTAAAATAAAAGATGATTTCAATTATTTCATAACAACTAAGTTGTAAGTTATGCAAGAACTGAATTCACAGGAATTGTGTTAATTTTTATTATATAAAATTTCAATGAAAATTTTTGTTTTGATTGATGTTAAGTAAGAAAATTGATTGGAGTTGGCACGGGCTTAACTAGCTGAATGCGTGTTTGAAATAGAATATGTCTTGAGGTTAATTAATGCTTAGGTTTTCCTTAATATAGATTGCCCACTAAATACACATGTATATGTCTCGATCAAGTAATAAAGTGATTGAGAGAGTGTCGATCCCACGAGAAAGTTTTCTGCTAGATTACAATCAAATTAGTATTGTGTACTACAGATGCAAGGTTTCTAATACTGAAGGAAAATCAAGGGTTGAGTTTCTACCAATTAAAGAAAATACAAACAATGATGAAATATTAATATATAAAATTTGTTTTGGACTAATTCCTATAAAACAACAAAATTTTCCTAATGAACTTTTTAAATGCCGATGTGGATTAGAGCATATGCAGCAATATATCTTTGTCGAGCTTATAGGAATTAAAATGAAGATTTATGCCCTTCCTACTATTCTGATATCTCCATAGAACCTAAAAGGCTTAACATCCTATATCTAGGCATGTCAATAATCTATTCCAATACTCCTATTTATATCAATATTCATCCATCCAAGCAATATATCATACATGATACTAACTATACATATGTTCATTGTATGCATTAAATTAAGAATGAAAGATATAATATCTATAATTTTATTCATGGCACAAGAGTTTACATTGATACTTGCATATGTTCACATAATTAGTCCAAAACTCATAAATTAGCTAAATATAAATGAAATAAAAGCAAACATATCTTCATTTCAATCATAGAAGAAAAGATACAAGACAAGTAATTGATAACAATTCCTTCAGGATAGTACCTTCTCCACAGTCTTCCTCCTTTAATGGTAGGATTGCTTACACATGACAGGCTAAGATCTCTGATGAAAGCATCTTGCACTAAATTAGCCTCCCTTAGACTTTATTCTTGGAGTGTACTAATAAACTACACTAAAAATTGCAGTACTCTACTGAAAGTGGCAGAACTACTAAACAAAAGAACTAAAAAAATATTTATAATAAGTGCAGAAATATCCTCAGACTCAATGTCACTTAAAATTATGGCACCATGACGTTTCTATATGAGCCTTGGCACTACCGGGCTTGCTCCGTTGCGGTGTTTTTTTGACTCAGCATATCTGTTAGCTTGACTGGTGCATTGTTTGACTGAGTCGGTGCAATTCCATCATCTTTAAACTGCTCCATTGTGGTGCAGTGAAATTCAAGTGTTATAGAACTTGAATTTGCTATAGCACACAAATTTTTAATTCTTAGGTGTTGTGGCATGAATTTATGATGCTGCAGTGTTATGAAGCACTGTTGTGCTGACCTTGGCTCTGCTGGGGTGCTAAATTTTTTATAATTTTTCTCAAGGCTCCAGCGTTGTGATTTCATGATCTTGCATCGAGGTGTTGTAGAAGCTGTGATGCTTGTAGTTGGAGCACTACGACGTTGGTTCAATACTTATAAATATTTCTCCTATTCTTAAGCATTTCTTACATAACATTAACTTAAACATCATATTTTTACTAATTTTTAAGATAATAAAGTAGTACAAAAACTCAAAAAAAATGTTATGAAATTTTGAAGTCTTTACTAGCACCGTGATGCCTGATCAATCATGTTGCAACCACTTCAATGCACAGATGCCAAAATATAACACTACTAATCTCAAGTTTTTCTTATTTTGTACTTTCATGTAGCGCCATAGTGTCATATTGTCAAGCATCATTTCACTAGAAGTGTCGTATTCCCACATATGAAATGCCACTATGTTCTGAGTTTTATCATTTATAGAAGATGCCAATGTCACAGCTCTAGTTCATGGAGTGCAATATCAAATAACATGTAGTGTCACGGCTTGAAAGTTAGAGTGGTTCACTATTGAAGTGTCACATCTATTCAACCCAGCACCACAACGGAAACAAACATTGAGCACTGAGGAACTACTTCATTTTTAAAACACCATGGCACCAACCTTTTAAGTGCCCCAACGCTTGCATCAGTTTAAGTGTTAGTAAGTATTAATAATTTTATTTTCATTGTGTGTGTGTGCGCGCGCGTGCGTGTGGCGGGGCGTGGGGGTGGGAGCAGAGGGGTCAGTTATTGGTCAATCTATATTTGTAACTGAGTGGGCGTTTAGAATAGAGAGTAAAAATGCAGGAAGTCAGGGTACCTGAAGTTTGATTGCCCAACTCTTAAAGCTCACCCAAGCAAGGAGAAGGGTGAAGAAAAAGATAAATTCAAGAAGTGTAAATAAAGAACTCAAAAAGCTTTCTAAGCAGACTCGGCATCAAATGCTTTTGAAACTAAAACTCAAGAGGAGGTAACCAACCTATGCTTAATGGCAGATGATTATCTTAATCATTTTGATCAAGAGGAGGTATTTGAGCTTACCTATGATCAATTATTTGAAGTTTCTAAAAAAAATTATACTACATATAAGAAGCTTAAGAAATCACATGCCAACCTTAAATCTGACTTTTCAATTCTGCAGAAAGAGCATGAATGCCTAAGAAAATATAATTCCACTCTGGATAGTAATCCCATTGCTTTGTTAGATGAATTTAACATTTTGAATAAGAAGCATTCTATATTAACTTCTGAGCATAATTCCCTAAAAAAATCACATGTTGAATTAGAAAATGCATTCAAGAAATTAGAAACTCCTGCATGTCAATAAGAAAGTAGTGAGCATATAATAAAATTAAAAGTTTCAAGCTATAAATTTTATTATTGAAAATGTCTTACTGGTAGATGGCTTAAAATATAATCAACTTAGCATAAACCAGCTTTGTGATAAAGTTTTTAGCATAAATTTTTTATCTACCAACTACATTATTAGCTTAAATAGAAACACTATGTTGCAAGAAAATAAAATTAATAATATTTAAATGTTTGATTTAATCTGTGTTGAACCTACTACTTTCTTTTGCCTAAAAACTATTACTGATGAATCTTGGTAATGATATAGGAGATTGTATCATATAAGCATGAAAATTTTAGGAAAATCAATCAAAAAGACTTAGTGAGAGGAATTCCTAAGGACTACCTATGCGATGCTTGTTAACTAGAAAAATGAGTCAAATCCTCATTCCACTCAATCAAAGACATTAACACTAGCAAACCCTTAGAAGCCCTTCAAATGGATCTCTTCCGACCTATCAGCACTGCAAGCTTAGGAAGGAAAGTCTTTGGTAAGTAATTATTGATGATTATTTAAGGTTTACTTAGGTTAGATTCCTATCTCATAAAAGTGAATCATTCAAAAAATTTAGGATATTCTCCACTTAGATTCAGAGGAAACTAGGTTGTGAAATTCTAACAATTCATAGTAATCATTAAGAAAAATTTTAAAATATGAAATTTGAAATTTACTATAAGTAGCAAGGGAAAAATAACAATTTTTTAGCTCCTAGAACCCCTCAATAGAATGGGGTTACTGAAAAAAAGATTAGTACCCTAGTAGAAATTGCTAGAGCCATATTAGTTAAATACTCACTTCCTAAATATTTTTGGACAGAAGTGGTGATTACAACATGTTATGTTTTAAATAGGATAAATTTTATATCAAAGCCGAACAAGACACCATATGAAATTCTTAAGGGCCAACATCTCTTACATTTATGTCTTTGGATATAAAGTGTTAATTCTGAATAATGAAAAATCTCTACTAGGAAAGTTTGACCCCAAATCTAGTGGAGTGTTCTTGGGTTACTCAAATGTTGAGAAATTTTATAGAGTTTTTAATAAAAGAACACTAGTAGTAGAGGAGACCACTCATGTTGTATTTGATGAATATGATAATTCTGGAGGATCTAGGGTAGAAGAAGAAGAGGTTATAGAAATTACACAAGGATTAGAATCAATAAATTTGAAGGAAATGGTAGAACTTGAAAACACACTTCCTAGAGAATGGAGATATTCTTCATGTCATCTTAAAGAACATATCTTAGGAGACCCATCTGAAGGTGTTAAAGTTAGGTATAGACTTACAAAAAAAAGTAAACCACTCTACCTTCATTTCAATGATTGAACCCACCAACTTAATTCAAGTCCTATCTGATGAATTATGGATCTTAGCCATGCAAGAAGAGTTAAAATAATTTATGTGGAATGATATTTGGGAACTTGTTGGAAGACATAAGGACCAGAGTCTAGTTGAACAACCCCCAGACTTTAAAAATTTACAATTTTATAATCATGTGTTCAAATTAAAAAAGTTATTATCTAGACTAAAATAAGCACCGAAGGCATGGTATGAAAGGCTAAGCATATTCCTACTAAAAAGAATCTTTATTAAGGGGAGCGTAGACATCACCTTGTTTTTGAAAAGGGTGGGAGATGAATTACTGATTGGCCAAATTTATATTAATGATTTTTTTTATCCTCTAATAAAAACTTTTGTGATGAGTTTTCAAAAAAAAAAGTAAGGAATTTGAGGTGACTATGATGGGAGAACTGACCTACTTTCTAGGATTTATCATAAGGTAGATGGATGATGAAACTTTTCTTAGTCAATCAAAATAAATTAAAGATATCCTTAAGAAATATGAAATAGATAAACAAAGCCAATCAACACTCTCAAGAGTTTCACTATTGAGTTAGATAAAGATTCTAATTAAAATATGTTGATCAAAAGAAATATAGAGGAATAGGTGGATCACTTCTTTACTTGACAGCTAGCATACTTGATATTATATTTCGTCTTTGTCTATGTGTTAAATTTAAAGCTGGTCCAAAAGAATTTCACTTGACTGTTATTAAGATAATTCTTAGATATCTATTAGGAACTCAAGACTTAGGAATCTGGTATCCTAGGCATAACACCTCTTTTGAAATTATACGATATTCTGATTCAGATTTTTATAGGATGTCGAGTTGATAGGAAAAACACTTTTGGAACATGTGAATTTATAGGATAGTCCTCAATCTTCTAGTTCAAAAGAAAATAGTACTCAATTTTCCTGTCCATTGTTGAAGCTAAATACATAGCCTTAAGAAGTTGTGTGGCCCAGGTCCTTTGGCTAAAGTAACAAGTTTTGGATTTATCACTACCTATTACATAATTCCAATCCTATGTGAAAATACTAGTATCATCTACATTTTAAAGAATCTATCTCAACGCTCCAGGACCAAGCATATAGATATAAGGTATTATTTCATTAGGGACCATGTTACCAAATGGGACATAGAGCTACACTATTTAGCCACTAAAAATCAATTTATTAATATCTTTACAAAACCACTAGATTTTGAAACCTTTAGTACCTTAAGAACCTAATTAAGTGTGATTGATATTCATGTTTTAAATTGACACTGTCTATTTATGTTCTTTTTTATTTTTGTTATGCATATTTCTATTTGAGTGTTTTATGCATTTGTTTTCATTGTGTTTCTTTTGTATTTATCCTTTTGGATTTATTTTTTATAATTATTATGTTTTATGATTGTGTCCTAATCATCTCTCAAACCACTTCACTGAAACTCACTGTCTTGTCTTGCAAATAAAATTTTTTATCTTCTATCATACTGTACGAATCACATCCGTACTATACGATCAACACAGCACTGCTTGATCTCAACCCTTGACTCAATGGATGAAGTAAATTGAATTTATGATTGACAATCATAATGTATAAACACCTATTCATCTGGACGATCCACGTGTCAATCCAAATTGGGATGAATTCATTTCAGTTTTTACTACATTTATTGTTGATCATACTGTACGAATACATGTTATCAAAAATCGTACAACCTAACTCCTTGGGATGAGCTCCGTGTCTCTAATAGTCCAGTACAAAGTCTGGTCGTATTATACGAATAGACACATCTTTTTAATTGATCATCTGGATGAAATAAATGAATGCGATTGTCCCATATGATCTCACGATCGTACTATATGATATACAAAAAAGACTATTTAAACTGCTTCAATTCAATATGCCCAAACACCCAAATTTCACTATCGCTACAGTTTCTTTACATTACACTCAAAACTCCACCAACCAAACATCCCCTTAGGCTTCGTTTGAGGAAATTTTCTCATTGTTTTCTAAAGTAACTTTTTAGAATAAAACTTTCTAATTCAAGATATTTTTGCACTAAAATTTGCTTTCGAAAGTAATAAGAAAAGTAATGAGAAAACTGTCTCAAACAATGCCTTAATAAAATAAGATGATAATTAATTTATTTAACAAAATTAAAATTAAACATTGTTAAATTTTCTAGAAATTATTTTTATTAATTAAAATTGTTGTAAAAATCATTGTTAAAATTTTTTTTAATCATTGTTGTAAAAATAATTAATTAATCATTGTTAAAATTTTTATAATTAATCTAGTTCATGCAGGCATTCTTTTGTAAAAATAGGTAATAATTTGTTTGTAATTTTATTTTTATATAAAATTAAAAATTTTGTTTAAAATTTGATAAAAAATATTCATATGTTAAATCCGGTCATCATTTTTTGAGTCAAAATTATTATTTTTTTTATATTTTAATGGTAATGTTGTGCTCATAAGTTATGCATATATTATTTTCCAAAAAAGAATTTTTATATAGTATTTTTTATAATCCTAAATTACGCCATCATTTAATTAAAAAAGTTTGAATTATATTTTTTTCTGATATATATAATGATTTTTTAACGAGAATTGATACGTCTTAAAAAAAAAACTATCTAGATCGGGCACAAATCTCGAGGCAAAATGAAATTGGAAACTTCCAAAATTAAAATTAGGACCATCCAAACTCTGATTTTATAAAACTTATAGTCAAATTGAGTGTCTCAGAAATACGAACCGAACGACATCAAATTCGACTCAATCTGAGCCCAAATGGGTCTGAATCGAGGGTCCGAAGCACTATTGGAGAGCTCAAACCACAGTTTGGATTATCAAACGGTTTCCAAACATAACATGTTTATAGTCAAATCGAGCGGCTCGATGAGACAAATCTAACGAGGCAAAGATAATGCAATTATGATATTATTAAGACCTTCAAATATCTGACGAATGGTCCATAATCAAGGGAATCGATATCAACCGTCCGTCCAAACCGCTCTCCATTTACCCTTAATCTTCCTCCTATTTATGGCCATGCCACTTTAGGAAATCTATAAATAGACCCCTCCCTCTTGAAAAGGGGGGCTCCATGCAAGAGAGTAAGAGAGAGATCAGAGATCGCTCTTGCTTCCTCGCTCCTCCTCGACCACCGCCTGGAGTTCTGCCGGACCATCACTTGTGGTTGTAAGTTCTACCGTACTACCACTTGAGGCCCAGAGTTTTTCTAGATCATCACTTGACGCTCCGAGTTCTGTCGGACCATCACCTGAGCCCCATACTTCTGCCGGACCACTACGTGAGGCCCAGACTTCTACCAGACCACGACTTAAGGCCCAAAGTTTTATCAGACGACCACCTGAAGCCCGGAGTTCTATCGAACAATCAGGTGAGGCCCAAAATTCTATCGGACCATTACTTGAGGTCAAGAATTCTTCTATACCCCAACTTGAGGCCTAGACCTCTACCAGAGCATCACTTGAGGTTCGAACTTTTACTGAACCACCACCTGACACCTGGAGTTCTACCGGACCACCACCTGAGGCTCGGTCTTCTACTTGACCATAACCTGAGGCCCAGACTTCTACCAGACCACGACTTAAGGCCCAAAGTTTTACCAGACCACCACTTGATGCTCAGAGTTCTACCGGACCACGACATGAGGTCCAAACTTCTACCAGACAACCATCTGAGGCTCGGACTTCTATTAGACCACCACCTAAGGCCCGAACTTCTCTCAGACCACCACGTGAGACCCAGACATCTACCGGGCCAACACTTGATACCTAGAGTTTTACTAGAGTACTGCCCTACTACTACGGTCTTTCAGACCCCTGTCTCATGCTGACTATAGTCCTTCTGACATGCGTCGCATACTATGGTCCTTCTGACCTCCATCACCAAACAACAATCTTTCTAACCCCGGTCTCCTAGCGACTACGATCCTTTCGACCTCCAGAAAAAAATCTTTCTGACCCCGGTCTACTGCGAACTAGGTCTTTCACACCCCTGTCTCCTACTACGATCCTTCTGACCCTGGTCTTCTGCCTACTACGATCTTTCTAACCTCTATCCAATAGACTATGGTCATGCATACCAAACAAACATGTCTATGTTTATGATTGTAACTCGCACCATATAATGCGCTCTATATGATGTACATTTGTGACATTAAGCTAAGACCTTCTCCTAATGAAGGGCCTCATTTGTAATCGACTGCAAATACTAGTGAATTCATTCAAAATGGGATAGGCCCCATGGTTTTCCCCCTTTCTAGGGGTCTCTTATGAATATTGCATCCTCTCTCATATCAATGTGTGTGTTGGATCTTCGTACAATGCTAAGACGTTAAACTTCATATTTCTCTACCGCCATGAATACTCAAGGACACAACAAGAATATACATGTTTTAAAATCATTACAAATCTTTTTTTAAGCCTTATTTTTATAAAATATCTTATTTCCAATTTAATATTCTTAGATAACAATTTGCAAAATTCCATTTCCTTTTATCTCATTATGTGACTGAATTTTCAAATGATTTGCATAATTATTTGATTGCAAAATAATACAAATGTTCTACATTAATTATTTAGTCCTTCCGAAACTTCAGCAATTTAAAGTAAATAAATGGATGACCTATTTCATCATGGAAAGAACTATTAAAAAAATAAAAAAGAATTTTGTTTCTCATTATCTAATGCTCCGATTGCTTTTTTTTTTAATTAAAACCCACGGAGGGGCCTACGTGTTAATTAAAGGTAAAATTACAAAGTCCTTGAAAGGACATCGCGCTCACTACTGCTCATAAGAGCTACAAAAATATTGACAAAAAAAACCTACAAGCACAAGGTCCTTACTACAATAAAATAAATAATAACCTAGGTACATTCTACGGTGCTTAAGAACGAACACCCAAAAAGAGGGAAGAAAAGAAGTACTATCAATAACGAACTGCTTCCCAACAAAAATCCAGAAGTCCCTTATACCAGCACAGAAAACCTGCACAAGCAACAAAAAGGCCACAAAAAACCAACAAAAAATATTACAATAGAAAACATTAAAGGCACTAAAAACCCACCGGTACCACCAACAAACCGAGAGGATGGAAGCAATTATACTAAGACAGCAATAATACGGCTTCCAGGGAAAGAGAACCAATCTCCCATCCAAAAGCAGAACAAAGAAATTTCAGACGACCACACCCAGCCAAAACCACACCCCTATATAATACACCAGAGAATGCCAACTCCTCAACACCACCAAATTCCCCAAGTAAATCCACCACACCCAGCCAACAACACATAGATCCAGTTTCCCTAAGTTAAACCTCCACACCACAAAATAATACAATAGGGAATGCCAACTCCACACCCGAATCAACATCAGGCCACAAAATAGAAAAAAACTCACTAATCTCACAAAAATAGGGACTACCAGGCTCCAATAACAACACCAACCAACAAAACTCAACATAAAGCACAGCCCAACACAAACAAATCACAAAAATAAAAGTCAACCTGTGACCACCTGAAGCAGGATGAGTCAGTAAAATAAGGAAATAGATAACAGAAACCCAGCACAAATCCTCACAGAAAAGGAGGAACAGAGCATCCAAACATAACCACCCGCAAAATAGCCAGAAATTAATGACAAACATAAGAAAAACCAATTTGATCTAATTTGGCAAGGCCTTGAACAAAGACAGGCAACTAATCCAGAAAAAGCTCCTTATAATCCTTAAACACAGTACCCAAAATGGCCAAGGCCTGCGAAACCGCATTTCCTTCCACCTTAATAAAAGAATAGGAATAAAAAAATAACTTCAACTCCTCTTTAATATTTCTCATGATGTAAAACAAATCAGGGCCACACCTACTATCCTCTTTATCAAGACTCACCAAGCTGTCAAAACACGAAGCAGCCTCCAAAATAATGTTCTGAATACAAAAATTATTGCAAAGCTTAAGCCCTTACATAAAACCCATAAAAAATCCATGTGACTATCCTCAACAAAAGCCGGCTCAGCAAAGCCAGCAATGTATAAACCAAGATGATTTCTGATGATACCAGCATAGCCATAAATACTACCAACTTTAACCCAAGCCACATTCAACTTGAAATAATTAAGATTAGGCTTACACCAAATCACGCAAATAGATCTAATTTGACACTTATCCAACTCCCATTTAATACCAAAAAAATAAAGGGTATAATAAAATTTTTTAAATTCTTTATAGAAAGAAAATTAGCAGAGAAAAGAGCAATAACCTTATCTTTAATTTTGTGAATAATTCTCTTATAATTCATATCAACCCCATTAAAATGAGAGTCATTTCTTTCCAACCAGAGGAACCAACAAATAAGAGAAGAAATCACATTTATAATATGGTCGTTGGACTCCACAAACCAAAGGTCAAGCAAATGAGATATAGAAAAAGAAGTGTTATATAAATTCAGATGAAATAAATCCTCTTAAAAAAGTCCAAACCTTAACCGCAACAGGACCAGATATTAAAACGTGATGCATATTATCAACATGGAAACAGCATTGACATTTAGAGGAAAAAATGAAACCAGTCTTTCTTAGAATATCATCAGTAGAAATGAAGCTATGAAAAATTCTCCATATAAAATAAAAACTGTAGAGGGGATAGTGTTATGCCAAATCATTTTAAAAAGTTAGAAGTATCCTTTTTAGTTCTGAAAGAATGCCAGGCACACTTAATACTGAAAAAACCATCTTTAGGACCCGAGTAGAGTAACACATCCTTCATATTGCCATTAATAGGGATCTTAAGAATAAGTTGAATAATAATATTCGAAAGAATAGCATACAGCTTCTCCAAATCCCACCCATTAGAAGAAAAGAAATAATTAACCATCCTTTTAGAGATAGATACAGTGTTAAGTAAAGAGTCAATGGATTCACCATTAAGCCACCTATCTTGCCAAAAGAAAATGTTCCCATTACCAAGGCCCCAAACTAACGATGACTCCATTTTCCATTTAACAGAACAAATCCAATGCCAAACATTAGAGTGACCTTTAGAAAAATAACACAAGGATTGATGTTTCTCACCACAATATTTTTCCCTCATAAAATTGGCCCACGTACTGACATTAGACCTAAAATTAAACCATAGCTTCAAAAAGAAAGCCCATGCCATATCACTCATGTCTTTACACCCTAATCCCCCTTCTTGCTTAGTACCACAACAACCACCCCAATTCTTCCAATGAATCTTAGAATTAATACCATAACCTTTCCAAAAAAAATTATTCAAAATTCTCTAAATCCTAAGACAAACACCCTTAATAGGAAGGAGAGTTTGAAAACTATAAACTGGAATAGAACATAACACACTTTTAAGAAGAGTGAGACGCCCACCAAAACTTAAAAAAGAAGAATTCCAAAAAAACAATCTATTCTAAATCATAGAAATTAAACATCAAAGAGGAAAGCTCTCTTTCTTCCCTTAAAAAGAGGAATACCCAAGTATTTCAGAGGTAAGGCGCCTTGAGAATAGCCAATAAGATTCCTAATATCCAAAATTCGGTTAGGCACAACATTCTTAGAAGCAATAAAACAACATTTTTTCTTGTTAAAAGACAAACCACTCACAACTTCAAAGTGACCAAAGAATCTCAAATTTTTTAATCCTATTCTTAGAAGCGTTAGTAAAAACAATGAAATCATTAGCAAAACATAAATGGGAGATATGAAAGCCACCTAAAGTTTTGAAATAAAGACTAGGGAAATTAAAGAAAAGATAGCCAAACCCTTAGAGAGATAATCAGCAGCAATAATAAAAAAAGCCGGAGACAAAGGGTCCCCTTGCCTTAGACCATGAGAAGCTTGAAAATAACCATGAGTTTTTCCATTCACAATAATAGAAAAAAAGGACTTTCAATACAAAACTTTATGAGATTTATGAAATTCAAATCAAAACTAAAAAGACTCAACATCTTATAAATAAAACACCAATTAATATTATCATAGGCCTCAGCAATATCCAATTTCATGATCATGTTACCACCTCTCACCTTAATATCCAAATCCTGATAGAATTCCTGAGCTAGAAGGATATTGTCAACAATTGCACGACCTTTAACAAAGCCCATTTCATAAGGAGATATAATCTTAGGCAGAAAAATAGATAACCTACTCATCAGAAGTTTTGATATAAGTTTATAAAACACAGTACACAAACTAATGGGTCTAAAATCATTCCACGAATTAACAGCATTGCTCTTAGAAATTAAAATAATATAAGTAGAACTAAAAAACTTAGGAATATGAGAGCCATTAAAAATATCTGTGACAGTAGAGAAAACATCATTAGAAATAATAGACCAAGTTTTTTGGAAGAACTTAGTGGTAAAACCATCAGGCCTAGCAACAGAATCAGCATTCATGTTAAACAAGATATCCTTAATCTCCTCAAGAAGAGGAGACTTAGATAAGGTGACATTCTCCTCTTGAGAGATAACATTCAGAATAAAAGAATGTTCAACAGTAGAAATCGGAATAAAAGACTTATTAAGGTGCTTATGAAAAAAATTAACAACCAAGCTAGCAATCTCATCTCTATCCTCAGCAGTAGAGCCATCCTCGTGGGAGATTTTATGAATATTGTTAATAGAGCGTTTCTTATTAACCAAAGCATGAAAATATTTAGTGTTATTGTCACCTTCCACTAAATGCTTGGCGGTCGCTTTTTGTTTCCAAAAAATTTCTTTCTGAAATTGAAGCTTAGATAGCTCTGCTTTAGCTTCATTAAGAATACACAAATTAGCCTTAGAGGAATCCGATTGACAAAGATCCTCAAGGGAGTTAATTTTATTTTCAGCAAGTAAAATGTTGTTAAACAAATCTTTAAAAACAATATGGTTCCACCAATTCAAAACAAGCTTAAGTCTTTTCAACTTAAGCCAAAGTCTTTTCATGCCAGAAATAGAATTATTAGGATAAACAGAAGCATTTCAATTCACTTAAACAACCTCAAGAAAAGAATCACGATGAAGCCACATATTCTGGAATCTAAACTGAGTAGGGAAATTCTTAGGATTATTCTTAATGTTAATAAGAAAGGTGAATGATCCGTAAGAGTACGACTCAGATGTTCAACCTTGGTCAAATTAAAAGTGTTCAACCAAGAATTATTAAAAAGAACCCTATCCAACCTCTGCCACAAATGCCCACGATGTCAAGTAAACTTGTTACCAGAAAACCCAATATCAATGAAACTACAAGCCATAATCATATCATTAAACTCCTCTATAGACCGATATATAGAAAGAGACTCCCCTATACGCTCATCCGGGCTAGTAATCATATTAAAATCACCCCCAACAAGCCATGGAAGATTACAAACATTATAAAAATGCAAAATTTGCTCCCACAAAGCCCTCCTATTATAACAAGAAGAAGTAGCATAAACAAAGGACGCACAACATTGCACATTAGAACTTTTAATATTATAGTGTAAAACTTTAGTGAAATCATCAATAAAATCAATTCTAACAAAATCTTTCCAAAAAATCCAAATTTTACTAGCAATATTAAACTTAGCATTATTAAAACCCAAAGACCTAGCAGTTCTAGATAAATTATCCACAGAAATAAGAGGTTCAAGTAAAATAAGAATAGCAATGTTATGAATACGATATAAGTTTTTAACCCTAAGTTTAGAGGAGGGGCAGCCAATACCCAGTACATTCCAAATAATGGCGTTAAACATAAAAAAATATAATTAATGAGAAGTATACGATCGGGTACTTCTAGGTGATTGTAAAATAACACTTATGGGTTTCCTACCATGTTTAGCATGAACCTTAGAAAAACAAAGGTCATTGTCTTCTCTAGCATAGCAGTTAGCCGAAATGTCTATTTCTGTATCAGTATAAGCATCACAGTGATATAAACCAGATAAAAGAATAGTTTTATCATTTAAGTTACCGGAAGGCTCCTTAGGAAAAGGCTGCTCATTTTCAACAAAGAAAACTCCATCTTCTAAAGTAGTTAAAAACCTCTCATTACCTTCAAAAGAATAGTTACCTTTCTCGGGAAGGGCCTTACCCTGAGGAGGCACCGCCTCCTCCTCCAACAATAAAATCCTTTTCTCAGTTATGGCCAAGGGTTGATTAACCTGGGAAGGCACCGCCTCCTCAAACATAATTTCCACAATGTCATTAGACAAGTTGGTTCCACTAACAATATGAGCTATAGGAGAATCCACCAACAAAGGCAACTCCTCCCCTTGAACAGAAAAAACCTAATCATTCTCAATAATAATGTTAGTATTAATATATATAGTATTATTATCCTCCACCACAACAACCTGAGTAACATTTTGTAAGGATTCATAAAAAGTAGAAGATGATGAATGGTCAGCCACTTTAATAACCTTATTAAGAAATTTTTTTCCTTCTCCCACATCACAAACAGGATTCACATTAAGTTCATTACCATAAGATGAAGGAACAACCTGAATAACAAGTGATCCCCCACATCCTTAGCGTGAGATGAATTACCATTACCTTCCACCAAATTATGATCATTACCATCAGCTTTCATGTTTCCCTCCTATATTTTAGTAGGCCTGACACTTTCTTTATCTTTCTTAAGGTGGAGATGCAACTTAAAACATTCACTCAAACTATGACCGTGCATCTTGCAATGGGAATAAAAAATGGGGAAATTTTCAAATTCAACCTTTTGAAAATACCCATTGACTTCAGACCCAAGCCAAATCTCATTAGGATACTTTTTAAATATATCAACCTCAACTGAAACCCTAGCCACCGACGGACGGGAAACTGAAGCCATATCTTGGTCCGTTTGCAAAGGTCAGCAAGGCTAGAAGCCAGGCCAAGAAGTATTTGAGAGTTAAAAAAATGCAGCCTAAGGTTAAGAAAAGACATCCAAAAAGGAACAATCGGAGATTTATGACGAACATCAAAATCAGGAGTCCATTTAAGAAGACGCATTTGGAAAGACTGAATATTGTAGGAACGCCTAGAAAAAATCCAGCTATAATCCAAATCATTACTCAATTGAATAGACGCATGCCTGGGATCAAGTAAACCAACATGAAAAGATCCAGAAAGCTTAAGATTATAAAAAAAAATTCGGATAACATCAATATTGGGTCGCTTCAAAACAAACTTACCCACAAGGGTAAGAGCAAAAGAAGCTGCAAGTTGAGCAACAACCAAATCTTCTAACATAAGTGCGGGACAGCCTTTAAAGGATGAATAAACAAATTTTAGGGTAAATGAAGAACCACCGGAACCAGTGAGAGCCTCTTTAAATGATTGAGATTTACCATTAGGGATAAGAGCTACCGTAGGGATAGATGACGACGGGGTCGTCATCCCTCCAAAAATAAAACTCAAAGGCCAACCAAAATAGAGATCAGAAAAACCAAGAAAGAGACAAACCACCCCGAAGAAAAGCAAACTGAAACAGAGAAGCCACAAGCTCCCAAAGAGAAAGCCCAGGACACGAGAAAGAAAACAGCAGAGCTGAAAGGAAAGAACAACCCAATGGAAAGGAAATAAACACTCGCAGGAGAAATAGGGAAGAATATCACTAGATACGCAAGATGATCACCGGCAGAAGAGCGTCGAGCCCAAACCCTAGAATTGCCTCAAAATTGCCCGAGAGGGAGGGAGGGAGAGAGAGAGAGAGAGAGAGAGAGAGAGAGAGAGAGAGAGAGAGAGAGAGAGCTCAATGTTGTCTAATGCTCCAATTCTCTATTCCAAAGATTGCTCTTATTTCTCTCAAATTCTCTTGTACTTCTCTCCTGGACGACAAGCCTCAATAATAATATTCTAGTTAATGCTAATAAAGGCATATAATGTAAAATTATTCGTTGTATTTTAGGTGATTGTAAAATATTTTTTTTCTATTTTTATTTATGTTTTTATTCAAGAATTTATCCTATGCTTTGCATATACATATCACAATTTTTATTTTATAAAACATTAAAAGCTTCCTTTTTTAAAATTATTTTATCAAAGTTTTTAATCATTGGCTAAATTTATCATTACAACTTCTCTAAATAAATCAGAAATTAGCCTGAATTTTCTTTTGGGTTTCTCAAAAAAAAATATATATATATATATATAAGAAATTAAAAATAATATTTGATTAAAATATATCATCAATTACTTATTATGAAAATTGAACTTGATCAGATTATTATTCGTGTGTTGGGGAACGAAGTAAACCACGCGACAAAACAAAAAAAAAACATAAAAAAAATAATAAAAAGTAAAGGACACTAGGATTTAACATTGAAAAACATAAAATTTGGAAAAAAAAAACACGGTGCCATAACACATCAAAAAATTCACTATAAAAATTGAGAGAAACACGTATAGATCTTTCTTCTCCCTGGCCCTCTCCTTGCTTCTTTACTTTATTATACCATTCTCACACTCAAAATAAAAGAGAAAGTCAAGTATATATCACCAAGGGATGCAATCCATAGAGAAAAATGAGAAAGAAACTCTTCAGTCCACCTCAAAGCACTATAGCTCTAGTTTGGGATATTTGGCACTGAAACCTCTTATCTCGATCCATCAGATGATACTACAGTGTAGAAACTTGAGAGTTAGGTGCTCCGCACTCTATCATTTCTCTTATCAAACTCTGCAGCGAAGGGGTGCTCAGGTACATAGCATAGGGCACTCGAGTACACAGCTTTAAGGCATTAGGGTACACAGCACGTAGGCCCTCAAGTACATAGTGTCAGAAGCCCCGGACACATAGCGTAGGGCATTCTACAAAAATGTATTAGGGAGAAAAGCACCCAAAACCAAGAAAGGGTAGAACCCCCACCTCCAAAGAAGTACAATAAATTGACTTGAGGTCTGAGGCTATACAATCCAATTGATTGACACAATCAAATTCCACACATTTTAACAATCTCCTAATTGAAATGGATTGCGATATATCGTTCTCCCGATTAGCAACACCAATCATAGTACTAGTACTATGGCTCACCCCTAGTCTTATCCTTCATGAAGACCAACTAAAGCTACACATAGCTTGAGTTTATCAAATATCACCATTTTTGTTAACATGTTTGTAGGGTTCTCGGTCATGTTTATCTTCTTCAAAGATAACTGACCATCTTCTAGAAGCAACTTGATGAAATGATAATAAATATGAACGTGCTTCATTCTGGCATGGAAAGTAGCAATCTTAGCTAGATGAAAAGCACTCATGCTATCACTATAGAATTCCCATTCCTTTGTCCCTTACTAAGTTTTGTCAAATAACTTTGCAACCAAATAATCTCTTTTATGGCTTCAATTATTGCATTGCACTTAGGTTCTATGGTTGAGAGTACAACAATCTTTTGCAACTTAACTATATAATTCTCATTCCTTTGTCCCTTGCAATGTTTTTTAAAAAAACTTTGCAACCAAATCATTTCTTTTCTGGCTGCAATGATAGCATTTCACTTAGCTTCTGTGGTTGAGAGTACAAAAATCTTTTGCAACTTGGAAACAAAACTCACTGCATTCATTCCTAAAGTGAAGATATAACCTATTATGTTTCTCCTATCATCAAGATCTCTAGCAAGATAAGAATCTACATACCCTTGTCGATCCTCTCAAGTGCTTAAAAATCCATATTACCACCTCCCAATAAATTTTGCCTGGGTTACTCATAAATATGCTGACTACTCCCACTATATATACTATATCAGATCTTATGCAGATCATAACATACATCCAATTTCCAACTGCTGAAACATATGGATTCCTCTCCATCTATTATTGTTCTACTTCAGATTTATGCGATTATTCCTTGGATAGATGAAAGTGACTACCCATGCAATGAAATTGTATTTTCCCCTCTCATGTTGAATATTTAAAGCACATTTTTAACATTTTCATCCTGAGATAACTTTAGTATGCTTACACTTCTACACATATTGATTCTCACATAGAGAATTTTCTTTATTGGACTTAGATCTTTTATTTCAAACTCCTTTGATAGATGTTACTACAGACATCTTATCTTCTCTATATCTAACCTTACAACTAGCATGTAATCTACATACAAAACTAAAATAATATAATAGTTATCAAAATATTTTAAAAAAATAGCAGTGGTCTGTTTGGCACTTCAAGTACCAATTATCTGACATAAAATAATAAAATCTCTTATACCATAGTCTTGGTGCATACCTCAGCTCATTTAAGCTACTCTTGAGACTACACACCATATCTTCAATATCTATGATCACATATCCATTATGTTGTACCATGTATAAATTTTCTTCAAGGTCACCATGAAGAAACATTATCTTTACATCTATCTACCCAAGATGTAAACCCTCCATTTCTACCATGCTCAATATAACTCAAATTGTAGTCATTTTCACCACTAGAGAGAAAAGTTCAGTGAAGACCACTCATTTTTTATGCTAAAATCCTTTAACTACAAGCCTGGCCATGTAATGATTGCTATCATTATGTTTTTTTCTATTTTTCTATAAAACCACTTGCTCTATAGTTCTCTCATGCCACTTGGTAACTTTGTCAACTCCTAAGTCTAATTAAATTCAAGTTAAGGCATCTCATCATCTATGGCTTGCTCCCAATTTTTTAAATCATCAACTTGAATGTCCTTATCATAGCACTTTGGTTCACCACAATTTATTATTAATTGATAACTCAAGAATGGAGAATACCGTTATACTAACTTTGAGATTCAGGTGGATTTTCCAAATTTTAGTAGCAGGAAGCTGAGGTGCTATCCATACTTCAATAGCTTTATCTTCTTAATTGTCATTAACATCCTCTATCTCAATATATTTCAAAGAATCTTCAGGAGTCCCATCTTTGTCCTTGTACATTTTATTTTCATTAAATTTGACATCCCTGCACTTGATTAATTTCTAATTATGATAATTCAAGAATTTAAAATCAAATTCATTTGATCCATATCCAATAGTTATACACTTGATAGATTTTGGATCAAACTTGTGTTGCAAACCTATTTTCATGCCTTATGTTTTGATGATTGATAAACACTATTGATTCTCTTGGACTACTTGTTTCTTCTAACTTTTCAGGAATCAAAAATCGGACGAACAGACGAAGCCAGTTCAGGATTGCGTAGGTTTACGGTTGTGTCAGTCTGTACTTTATTTTTTCACTTCTTGAGTCTACTTGTAATAGTCAAAGAGACTGATGCTAAGTAACCCTACACACACACACTTGAGAGACTTAGAATTTCTATTTTTACTCATATCGGCCAGGACGATATTTACATCGTCCTGGACGATCAGGCTTAAAATAGAAAGTCTAAATAAGGATTCTTAATTAAGGCAGCCGTCATTAACATATCGGCCTGGATGATACGTGTATCGGCCGGGATGATAAGCTCAAAATAGAAAGAAGTTGCCGCCATAGACAATTAAGGTATACTGAATTTTTAAATGATCGGCCAGGACGATCATTGATCGGCCAGGACGATCATTGATCGGCCTGGACGATATTAAAAAATTATGCCTTAATTGATCAGGAAATCAAGGGAGTAATTAAGGATCAACCAGGACGATCTATTCAAAAATCTTAAGTTAATTCAGGAGATAAATATCGGCCAGCTCGTATTCAGGGCGATACTCTAGACGATTTTCCTCTGATTTGAACTGATCGGTCGGGACGATCGTGAGATTGGCCTGGATGATCAAGCCAATTTTAAATCGTCCAATTTTCATTCAGGGCGATGCTCTTGCCGATCTTCTGAGATTTGTACTGATCAGCCAGGCCGATGTCCATATCGGCCTGGACGATATTATCGGCAACTTGTAATTAATGAGCTCCTTTGAAGCTCTTCTATTTAAGAGCTCTTGTTCAACATTTTCAAAGACCTTTGGCTGCTGCCATGACCTAAGAAGGCTTGTAGGAGAGAAAGAGAGAGAGGGAGAGAGAGAGGATCTTGTGAGGGGGAGCTTGTGAGGGGATTCACAAGGGTTGCTTCAAGGATCGCTCTGCTTCTTCTTCATCTAGAGTTTCTTGTCTGTGGAAGGGTCGGTAGAGGTAAGGAGTCAGCTTCTGGTTGTGGTTCTTTGCCAGCTTCAGGAGGAAGCAAAAGGAGATAGGTTCTTTGCCTTGCCGGGGTGGCAAAAAGGAGGTGCTTTGTAAAGGCTTCTCCGCCTAGCTGTGGGGACTAAAGGAGAGTCACGTTTGTAGTGCAATACTCGGAGGGCGCCTCCGGGGGGTGGCATAGGTAGAGTTGACCGAACCACTATAAATTTCTGTGTTCTTATTTCTTGCTTTCGCACTTTAATTTCCGCATTTATTTTTGTGGTGTGATTTTAGTTTATGTGATTTTTATTCTTTGTGAAAAGAAATTTTTTAAAATACCAATTCATCCCCCCCCCCCTCTTGGTTAGCTTGGGCCAGTTCTATAGGGCTTAACATCCCTAACAAACTTTCAAGTAGTATCAGAGCGGGATTCATAAAAACTGAGTTTGAAAACTTTTTGAATTTTGATCCATGGCTAACCTTGGGAATCGTTACACTACGAAAGGGTATTCTATTACCCGACCTCCCCTATTCGATAACCTACCTTTTGATTTCTGGAAAACCTGCATGTCAACATTTTTACAATCTACTGATTATCACATGTGGATGTTTATCAAAGAAGGTTATTCTCTACCTTCTCGTGAAATTAATGGTGTTAAAACTGAAGTTGCTTTTACTGAATGGACTTTCGATGAACGAGATTTAGCTCAATTAAATGCAAAATGTTTGAACTATTTTTCTGTGCTTTAAAATCTGAGGATTAAGTTGATAAGGCTTCATTTGTGCAGAACCTAGAGAGCGTGTTCTAGGGTTTCCCTTTCCCCTTGCTGAGCTTCTTCTTCTCCGCCGCCTTCCCCCTCCGGCTAAGCCGGAGGCTTCTCTGCATGGAGTAGGCTCTCCTCTCCTCGGCTTTTCCTCCCCTCTCCGCTGCTGGTGTTGTGGCTCCAGCTTCTATGCGCAACTGGAATCAGATCTTTGAGGCAGGTTCCTCCTCTGCCCCCAAAGTTTTCAACTTTTCGCATCACCCATCCGTACGTACCAGAGATTATACCTTTCTCCAATGAGAAGCTTGCTCAGTGAGGTGAGGATTGGAATCTCTATCTGGTCGGTTACTCCATAGGTCGTAGACCATATTATGAAGCTCTGTTAGGAGCTATTAACAAGACGTGGACTTTAAAAGGTTCTCTCCAGCTACTTTCGCTCAGTGACGGATTTTTTCTTCTGTGCTTTTCTTGTGTTGAAGATTTTTATATGGCTTGGTCAAAAGGTGTTTGGTTTTTGCTTGGGAAGCCCTTTGTTCTTCAAAAATGGCATTCTAAGTTTAAGACAAAGCGTGAAAATTTCTCTACAGTCCCGATCTGGGTTAAAATTCACGATCTTCCTTTGGCCTGCTGGAACTCAGAGGGGATTTCGAGAATAGCAAGCAAGATAGCTGTTCCACTGGCTGCTGATCACCTTACTGAACAAAAGACTCGTTTAACTTTTGCTCGAGTATGTGTGCTTGTTGACTGTAATGCGACTTACCCAGATGTTATCAAAGTTTCACTTGATGGTGATGTGGTGGAACTAAAGGTGCAGTATGAATGGAGACCGGTTCCTTGCGAACACTGTAAGTCTTTAGTTCATTACTCTTCTGCATGTCCCTCAAATCCTTCCTCTGATGGCCAGGATGGCAATGATCCAACCCCAAAATTCCCGAACTATCGTGGTAGAAGCAGCAGCAAAAAACCTACCAATCGCTCAACTTCCAGACCTCATAGACCTCCTCGATCGGTTTCTAAATCTAAAGAAACGATCATTAATTCTTCTGCTGATATCAACTTTTCACCTTCCATCCCACTTCATACCAACAGTATCGGACAACCTCTTCACTACCAAGCTCACTCTCCCACTCCACCTTCTAATACAGTTGAATCTCATAACAACCTCCCGTTATCAGAAATTCCACCTTCGGCAATTCCGCCTCAGTCTGAGACTTCTAAGTTAACTCTCATTGAAGATGGTATTGTTGCAAGCATTCCCAATTTGAATATCCCAACTGAAGAGATTTCTGAATCTTCTTCGTCGATGTTGAACACTACAAATAAACCTTCTACCAGCATTAATTCTCCTAACAGATTTGAGATCCTTTCTCAAAATGAATCTGAATCTTCGGATTTTATGATAGTTGGTGATGTTAAAATTGATATGCCTAAAAAACAATCGGGGAAAAATAAGAAGCAAACAACGTCTGACAATTCCAAAAAATCTGCAAAGGGTAAGCAGAGTAAAAAATCCCACTCTCAAGTTAATTCCTAGTTCTTCTTCCATCCATAGGTGTGTGGAACATTAGAGGTTTTAATCAGTATGAGAAAGTATTAAGCTGTAAAAGGCTTATCAACTCCCTCAAGCTCGACATGTTATGTCTGCTGGAAACCCGCATTCATGCTCATTCTCTACAAGACCCCTTCTTTGAAGCTTCCCATTTTCTCTTCCCGTCTGAAGAAAGTGTTCACAATTTTAAGCTTACATCCTCTGGGAGGATTTGGATTAAATGGAATGGCAATAATTTAAGCTTTGCTCCTACTATGATCACCTCACAGCTGATTCACGGTATTGTCAATGTTGGTAAACTTTCCCCTTTTCAGATTTCTATCGTTTATGCTTCAAACTATGCTAATGACAGAAAAGATTTATGGTCTTCCTTAAGTTCGGTTGCTCCTCCCTCTGATACCCCTTGGGTCGTTTTGGGGGATTTCAACTGCTGTCGCTACGCTAACACCAATTGAATATGTTCTTTCCTCTATCATTTTATATTCAAATTCAAATCAATCTAATGTTCAATTATATTTTATATTGAAAATTAAATTGAACTATTTCTTTATTTCATCACTTTTATAATAATTCTCATTATCTAATTGTCTAGAATGCTTCTTGAACTTGATCACTTTTACTTATCTATGTTATACTTTAATTTAAATATTTTGAATCTTTCTTTTTTATCTAATGGTCATTAATTTTGTTTTTACAATTATAGTTCAATCTCTTTCATGATCAATTACTAAGATTTCTCATATGACTTCTTTCATTTCAACCTTCCATTTTTCTTTTTTGTTGTTATTAAAATGGGGAATAATATTATTTTTGTTTTTGTGTTTTCCTATTTTTGTGTCATGTAAAATTAAAATTAAAAATTTTTTATCTTCAAGAAATTCCCTTATATTCACATGTTTATTCTTTTAGGCGGAGCTAAGGAGAAATTTAGGGTATTCAATTTTATTCAAACAATAATTATTTTGTCATTATCAAAAAGAGAGAGATTGTTGAGATAGTTCTGACTTAAGTTCTTAATTATTAATATTCTTACAACTTGTATGTTTTTGATGATTCGAAATATTATTATTTTGATTATTATTTATCCTAATATATTTTAGAAGAATTGTTTTGATGTATGTGTGTATTAATATTTCAAGGAAATCATACAACGGATTATTGAAGACTTCTAATCAGATTAGTTTAGGGTTTATTATAAATGAAGCCTATTTTTTTTTTCATTTTATTGAGTATGAGAGAGTGTGATTGTAATTGAGTAATTGTGCACAAACACATCGGGAGAGAGTTAAAAATCTACAATTTTTAAATTGATTGTATTGTATGATGTCATTTTGTACAGGATGATCTGATAAGTTATTTTCCCTTTCTGGCAATCAAACGAACATATATTAAAAAAAATTTCTAAGTATGGATCATACTGTACAATATAACATTCGTACATACTTTCTAGAGTACAAATGGGATGGGTCTCTTTTCATCCCAAATTTTCATCCAGATGAACTTGAAAAATTTCTGAATGGTTCATACCGTATGATGTCATCATTGTACATATACTAGCTAGGGTACGAATTAGTCGAGTTCCTTTTCATCCTGATAAAGATGAAAATTTTCATAACTTATCGTACCGTATGATGTCATCATCATACGTACGCCATATTGGATACAAAATAGTGGGGTCCCTCTTCATCCCAACGAAGATGAAATTTTTTTTAATTATTTGTACAGGATGAACTTGATTCGTACTGGACAATCATCATGTACAAAATGATTTCATACTAATTTACAATAGGTTTGTACATAATAATTTTTGAATTGTTTGTACGTAAGAACATATGGTCATACTTTATGATTATGTACACTAAAAATTGAAAATTTTAATTTTCTGGTCAGTTTTTAGTGTCTTTGGTAAAAAAGGTACACTAAAACTGATGCAAAAATGTCTTTTCTTCATGAATTTTTAAGAGCAAGTGAAAGAGAGAGTGTGGGAGAGTGTTTAAGAGAGATTTTTTTGCAAGCGGAGTGTGAAGGGTTCAAAAGATTACTCAAAGGTAAGGATCTCTTTGTGATTTTGGTGATTACTCTTCTTTTCTTCTCTGTAGTTGCTCGTGAGAAGATCTTTGAAGAAGATCTGATACTCTGCTAACACTTGGAGGGTGTGAAAGGATGATGGTTCTTTGCCAACACTTGGAGAGTGTTTACAGACGATGGTTCTCTATCGATACTTAAAGGGTGTGAAAGGACAATGGTTCTCTGCTAACACTTGGAGGGTGTAAAGGATGACGGTTCTCTGCCGCGATGGAGATTGGTGGATAGATGATTTGTAAAGGCTTATCCACCTTACTATGGGGGAAAAAGGAGAGACACTTTGGTAATAGTGCAATACCTGAAGAGGGAGTCTTTAGGGAGTGGATGTAGGTCGTGTTTTACCGAACCACTATAAATCTTTCTGTCATTGAAATTTTTGCATTTATTTACTGTAAGTTATTTTTTGTGGTTGAAAAGTTATTTTGAAACTTTAATTAACATGATATAAGAATCATCGGTTTTTAAATCTAAAATTCAAGAGAAATTTTTTAAATATACTAATTCACCCCCCCCCCCTATGTTAGCCTTGGAACATTAATTTAGGTTTAACAACCCAATTAAGAATAGACAAGTTGCCTATATCTTAAAAAATAAGTATAATTTAATCCATCTTGATCCTACCACTGAACTCGCTAATTACTTTACTGATGCATCTTTTCAGACACTTTTCAGGCTGGATCAAAGTTCTAAGAGTGATGATTCAGTGGAAGAAGGAGGAGCTTCTGCTCTAGAACCTTCATCTGTACCTGGACCGGATTAGAATTTTTATAAAGAAATGGTCTAGTTCTTTGATAGAATGGAAACACATTTTGATCAACACTTTGATCAAATTTAGAATCATGTTAATCAGTAGGATGCTAGATATAATGAAGATATGGGTTGGATTCGAGGACAGTTTGACTCGGTGAATATGAATGTAGGTACGATCAATAGTTACTTTTTAATAATCAACCAACCACCTCCTCCAGATCAGGGAATCTCTGATTACTAGATGCACTTCTATTCTATTGTTCCTTATGAGTATTTGTGTTTGTTTTTGAGATGTATTCGTGTGATTATAGTGATCTTATATGTTAGTGATTTCATGTATTATTTTGGATTTTTGAGATGACGCTAGTTTGATGAGGTTATGTAGAATGATGTGAAATGAGAAATATGTTTGTATATGCTTATGGATAATCAATGAAATGATGGAATATTTTCTTGACTTGTATTGAATTTCATTTCTTGAAAAGTTTATGTTTTTAATGAAAAGTCTTTTGTAGTTAATCACTGGAATGAATTCTAAATTACTTTGCTCTATAAATTAATTTCCTTATAAAATTTAATTTTTAAAAATTGAAATTAAAATTATATCTATATCTAGATAAGAAGATCAATTTCATGTTCTTATAGACAATCAAATCTAAGTTATAATTATTGTAAGATTGATGTCTTATTATTTTTATTTCTTTTTCAGTATGTTTATTTTTATTATTACTAGAATTTGAATTTAAATTACTGATACTAGAAAGACCAAAAAAAAAAAAGAAGCACAAATCATGCAAAAATAGAAAATATTTGTAATAGTTTGCAAAGTGAAAAGAGCCACAAAATTAGCCCAAGTATAAAAGATGCATAAAGTGTGCCACAAATATTTGAAAAGTTGCGTAATGTAGCCAATTGAAAATATTATATTATTCTTTACTTTATCATTCTATCTCTAATTCAAATCCATCTAATTAACAATCATATTCACTATTAAAATAAAAATTAATTAATCTTTATTTTTTCATTTTTGAAATAATTTTTTTATTAAATTTATTTTGCATGAACAATGATACTTGTTAACTTTTCTTATATTAGTTATTTCTTTGATTTAAAATTTTAATTTTTTTTATTATTATAAAGTTAATATTGTATTTGTAGTTGGTTTAAAATCCTTTTCTTCTTCAACTCTTTTGGTTTATCTATAGAAACTTTTCATTTCAAGATATACTTCCTTTTTTATTGTTATAAAAAAGGGCAGTCATAATATTGTTTGATGATTAATTTATTATTATTATTATGTGTAGATGTATGTGTATTAATTGTATGTATATATTATATTGTGAATGTGTTAAATGTCTGTATGTTTTGAAAAATCGTGTTCGTGTTTTGGTTCAAGTTGTTTTTTTATTTTAGTAATTGTTGTTAGTAGTTTTTTCTTTTTTTAATTTTTAAGTTTTTCGTTTTTTAATCTTTATGGATTACCCATGATTTAAATTGGTCATTCATTTTGGGGGAGCTAAGAAAAAAATTTACATTAAATGTTAACTCAAATAATAATTATTTTGCTATCATAAACAAAGGGGTATATTGTTGTAACTTAGTTTTCATAATAATATTTTTATATCATGTGTGTTTTTGATGATTCCAAAATCTTATTGTATTGATTATTATTTCTCCTAACATATATTGAAAAAATTACTTTTATTATTTGTTTGTACTAACATTTCAAGGATATCATATTCTATACTGCTAAAGACTTCAATACATATTAGATTTGAGATTATTATAATTGAAGTCTATACTTTTTATATTTTTCTTGAGTCTAATAGAGTGTGATTGTAATTGAATAAACGTGAACAAAAACACTACATGAGTGTAAAAAACTTGCATTTTTTGAGCTAGTCATAATGTATAATTTTGGATCATATAGGACAATTTGACCTGAGTGTCCCTCAAAAAAGCAGTTAATGGAATCATTCCATAAAAATTTTCTAAGTACTATTCATACTATATGAAGTTACCTTCAAATAGATGACATCTAGAGTATGAAATGGATACATACTAGTTTTTATCAAAAGAACTAAACATTTTTTCTAAACCTACTGTACAGTATGATCATAGGTTCGTACAGATGACATCCATAGTACGAAATGAGTGTATACCAGTTCATCTATATGAATAAGTAAATTGTTTTGAATTGTTCATATTGCACGATCTTAGGTTCGTACATATAATATTTAGAGCACAATATGGACTCATCCAATTTTGTACCAAATGAAGCAAGATTTGATTAAAATAGATCATATTGTATGATATCAGGTTCATACAGTACGCCATTCATAGTACGAAATCAGTTTGTATACAATTGAACCGAATGAATCTATTCATTTTTTAATTGATCGTATTGTACGATGTCAGTTCATACATATGCAAATCAGAGTATAAAATCCATACATATAAAATCATCGAAGCATTTTTTTAACTGTTTGTATGTATGATTTGCGATAGTACTGTACGATCCGGGATGGACAAATTGAGATTTTTAGTTTTCTATTTTGTTTTTTGTTTATTTCATATTTAAGGTCTTAAAAAAAATGACTAAAACAAATCCTTCTTCAATTTTCCTTTTGAGAGTAAGAATGAGAGTGATTTGGGAGAGTGTTTGATAGTGTGGATAGAGAGATCTTGCAAGTATAAATTATGAAAGTTTCAAAAGGTTGCCCAAAGGTGAGGATCTCTTTATAAGTTTGTCAAATCTCTTCCTTACTTCTTTGAAGATGCTTGAGAGAAGATCTTTGGAGAAGGTCTGGTACTTCGACAACACTAGAAGGATGTGAAAGAATGATGGTTATCTATAAACACAAAGAGGGTGTGAAAGGATCATGGTTCTCTGTTGACACCATAAGGGTGTGAAAGGATGCCGATTCTCTGCCGTCATCAGGAGGGTAAAAAAGGATGATGGTACTCTGCAGCACCGAGGATTAGTGGAAGAGAGGTTAAGTGTAAGGGCTTATCTACCTTGCTATGAGAGAAAAATGAGAGTCACTTTGATTTAGTGTAATACTTGAAGAGGGAGTCTTCAGGGAATGGCCGTAGGTCTTTTTGGACCAAACCACTTTAAATTTTTTTATTTTTTATTTTTATTTTTATTGTATTTTTAATTATTTACACACTTAATTTATGGTTAAAATTTTTTTTTTATAATTTTTCATTATGCTTATAAAATTAAAAAAATGGTTTTTCTAAATTTTCAAAAGTTTTTGAAATAACCAATTCACCCCTCCCCCCTCTTGGTTAGCATTCGGTAATTGCTTTAGGTATAATAATCTATTCAAGCTTACAAGTGTCAGATTGGGAGAAGATAAATCTGTGGGGCATAATACCTAATGATGATAGATAGTGATAGACATTAGGCTTCTAGTTTGGTCAGCCAACTCCATATCATGTTTGGCCAATGCTTTTAATCTATAATTTTTAGAAATTGGAATACAATCCAAAATTATTTTAGGGATAGGACATCAGAGCTTTGTTTCTCTACTATGATAAAAAAAGACCTTAGGCTTGAGGACCATGAAAATCTTAGCTACTTGATTAATAATTAGTTCTAAATCTCTAAAGGACTTCACCAATATAATATTCAACTGAATGGTCAATTAAAGTCCCAAAATCGGTGATTCGTACTCAGCTTTATTATTAGTATGAGATTTATATATATTATAAGAGTAACAAAGGATGTAGTCTTTAGAGGATACAAAAATGAGGCCAAACTACCCTAACTATGGGAGTTTCAGGAGCATTTTATGTTTTGGTGGAGTATATTCCATCAAAGTAAAATCCTAACAAGGGGACTCTTGTAATTCCCATCTAATGGATACTTTGTCAGGTAAATTATCACTAAGTGGAGAAAATGTAGGGATCATGTGAGTGATAAAAAACCAGCAAAAGGTTCTCATTACTAGCCTATTGAGGAACAAAAGTGATGTTAAACTATAAGAAGATCATAATGAAAAGTTTGTGGAGGATGTATGACCTCATTGAACTATCCTTAGCACTAATAGGAGTGGTAAATTGGTAATTTAAAATTTACTAAAATATATTTTATTTGTTTCAACCAATATCACAGTCTATAAAAAAAATCCTAGTTGAGTAACTAACACAAGCTAAAGTAAATTAAAAACTTATTTTTTCTTTTTCTAATTTTTATAACATAGATTAATCAAGAGGAATATATTACATTTTTTTTGCTAACACAATTTAAATTTAATAAAGCAAGAATAGTAATTCAACTATAATTTGAAATGAAAATTAAATTCGAACAAGAAATTTAAAATTCAAAAAATAAAAGCGTAAAAAATACTAGAAAGAGCACACAAAAAATTTTATAGTGTTGGTCAACGTTGACCTATATTCACTCCTCATAGTCCTCGACTTCGGGTATTGTATTAACACTATAGTGAGTCTCCTTTAGTCCCCACAACAAGATGGAGAAGTTCTTATAAATCGCATCCACCAAATACGGTCTGAAGAAGAATCAAAAGTTATGTTACCCTCCTGAAGATGGTAGTGAACCTTTGAAATGTTGCGAATCTGAGATTATGGATTAGACTTTTGATGATAGAAAACATTCATGTTTTTCGACAACTACCTTGCCTACTAACTTTTCAGGTCCATATGATCGAATGCACCTCAAGACCAGCTCAAGATTGGGTTGATTTAGTTTCAGTCAGTCTGTAATGTTTTTCTTTTTCTTGAATCAATTGTAAAAGTGGTTACTGATGCTAAGTAATCTTGCACACACACACACTTGAGGGATTTTCTATGTTTTTTTTTTGTTTTGAGTATATCAGCCTGGACAATGTTAATATCGACCAGGACGATCTGACTAAAAATAGAAATCCTAATTAGGGCATCCTGGTTAAGAAGTCGTCATTAAGCACATTATATTGGATGATCCTTATATCGACCAGGACGATAGGCTATAATCAGAAAGAATTAGCCACCATGATCAATTTAGATATTCTTTATTTTAGTACATCGGCCAGGATGATATCAATATTGGCATGGACGATGCAACATAATTATGCCTAAATTAATCTGGTTATTATGGAAAGCAACTAAGGCTGATTGATACGATCACATTGGCCAGGCCAATCGCAGGATCGGCCAGGATGATGTCCTGGACGATTGATATCAGCCAGCATCTATTCCGGGTGATATTCAGGATAATTATACTTGGATTTCAACTAATCGGCCAGGACGATATTGTATCATCCTAGACGATCTAACTAATTTTCTTCTAATCATCCTAAATTTTCTCGGCTGATTGAGCTTACTTTGTACTGATCACCCAGGATGATATTTCTACCATCTTGGATGATAATGCCGATTCTTGAAAATTCTATTTAAAGGACCCAAATTTTCTCATGCAAAGTGACCTTTAGCTGTTGTCTTGACTAGAGAGCTAAGAGGAGAGGGAGGGAGAGGGAGAGAGAGGGAGGAACTTGTGAGAGGGAGTTTGTGAGAGGGATTCACAAAGGTTGGTCCAAGCAAGGTTCTAAGGCGTCTTCTCCAGTCTTCGTCTTTCATCCTTGGGGGTTTAAGGGAGGTAAGCTTCAGCAATTGGTCGAGGTTCTCTGTATGCTTCAAGAGGAAGCAAAAGGAGTTGGGTTTTCTGCCTGCTTCAGGAGAAGCAAAAGGAGTTGGGTTCTCTGCTTGCTTCAGGAGGAAGCAAAAGGAGTTGGGCTCTCTGCTCGCTTCAATAGGAAACAAAAGGAGTTGGGTTCTCTGCCTCGCTTGGGTTGGCATAAAGGAGTTTTTGTGAGGGCTTCTCCACCTTACTGTGGGAGCAAAAGGAGAGTCACTTTTATAGTGCAATACTCGGACGATGCCTCTAGGGAGTGGACGTAGGTCGAGTTGACCGAACCACTATAAATCTGATGTGATCTTTTTTTATTTTGATTTATGCATTTATTTTTCTGCACTTTGATTTCTGTGGTGATTTTGGTTTATGATTTTGCTTTGATTATAAGAAGATTTTTAAAATACCAATTCATAGCCCTCTTGGTTAGCCTCGGGCTAGTTCTTAAGGGCTTAACATCCTTAACAAATTTTCAAGTTGTATCATAGTGGGATTCTTAAAAATTAAGTTTGAAAACTTTTTAAATTTTGATCCATGGCTAGCAATGGTAATCATAATGCAACGAAAGGATATTCTATAACACAACCACCTTTGTTTGATAATCTTCCTTTTGATTATTGGAAAACTTGCACGTCTTCTTTTTTTACAATCGATTGACTATCGTATATGGATGTTTATTAAAGAAGGATATTCTCTACCTTCTCGTGAACTTAATGGAATAAAAATTGAAGTACCTTTTACTGAATGGACTTTTTATGAAAGAGATTTAGCACAACTTAATACAAAGTATTTGAACTATTTTTCTGTGCTTTAAAATATGAAGATTACATGCGTGTTTCTACTTGCTCTACTGGAAAAGAAATTTGGGATAAATTGTGTATCACCTATGAAGGAACTAATGAAGTTAGACAATCTCATTTGAATATTTTATTGCATGATTATAAACTTTTTTGTATGAAACCTAATGAAATAATTTCTGAAATGTATACAAGGTTTACTCAGATTGTTACTTCATTGCATGTGTTTGGAAGATAACTTACTAACTATGAAAAAGTGAACAAAATTTTAAGATGCATGCCTTCCTCTTTTGATGCTAAAATCACAACAATTTCTGAATCTTAAGATTTAAATACATATTCAATCAATAACTTACTTTGTTCACTCATTGCTTATGAGCAAGGGGTGAACCAAAGAAATCTTGATGCAGGTGAGAGGAAGAAGGAGAAAATGGTGGCACTTAAGGCAAACAACTCGGACACTGACTCCTTTGGATTTGAAAGCGATGAAGTTGCCTTTATCACTAGGCAATTCAAAAACTTTCTAAGGAAGAGCCATAAGCATCATCAGAATTGGAGAAAAGTTAAGGATAACCAAAATTTTAAAGGCTCTTCTAATGTTGTTTGTTTTGAATGCAGAAAGCCTAGACATGTCAGAGCTGATTGTCCTACACTTCATGGTCACTCAAACAAAGAAAAGCATGAGGAGAAATCTAAGTTTAGAAAGGATAAGAAGCGAGCCCAAAAAGCTTTCTGGGCGGAGTCTGCATCTGACTCATCTGAGATTGAACTTGAAGAGGAGACAATAAACTTATGCTTAATGGCTGATGATTTTTTACAATCTAACCAAGAAGAGGTATACTAACCAACTTATGACCAATTGCTTGAAATATGTGAGAAAATCCATGAATCATATAGAAAACTTAATAAAACACATGCTACTTTGAAATTGGAGTTTTTAAACTTATAAAAAGATCATGAAATTTTGAGTAAAGGTTACTTTCAAATTTATCGTAATCACATGTCTCTACTTGATGAATTTGATGATTTAAATTAAAAGCATTCTGAATGAATAATTGAGCATGATTCTTGGAAAGCTTCCTACACCTCGATTGAATCTGATTTTAATGCTTCTACTAAAGAATATGAGCATAAAAAGTATTGTTTGGAGATTAATTTAAAAAATAGTCAATTGAGGTTTAAGGCTTAATTGATGCACTTAAGAAAAATTTGATGACACCCACATTTGATCCAAAGCTAATAACTAGGAAGAGGCATTATAACCCGCACCGATTAAGAAATCTATTTCCTGGAGTTAGATGTTTTTTCATGTGGCATGTTAGGACACAAAGCACATACTTGCACCAATCATTGTAGTACACATTGGGTATGGAGACCCAAATTGCATAATTCACTACATAACACTCATGCATCACATTCTTCTTTTCATAAGAAGGAACCCAAACTTGTTTGGGTTCCTAAATCTGACATTTGATGATTTTGCAGGTGTGCTCTCACCAAAGTCCTCGTGAGAGCATATGATACTTGGACAAAGGCTCACGGCTCATAAATTACTTAAACTTGCTGCTAAATAAAAATTTGAATTGCATGATAACTACTCTAATGTGTGTTATTATTTTCTACCTTAGTTTATGTTAGCTTTTCATATTTGCTGTTATAATTGCTTTTACTTTGGTTTCTTTTTTGCTTTATGATATTTTGTCCTTGTTTTTATTTTTTGGAGATTTATAGTCAATGTTTTAACATCTCTAAATCAGTTAAAGGGAGAAACACCGTTGATGGTTTCCCTCCCTTTAACCTCGTTTAGTGGTATAATTTTCTTTTCTAAATAAAAGTCTATCTCAAATTAACAACTGGTTTTTGAAATTAAGATCTTTTCTATCTTGATACAATAATCTACCTTATATTTATAATATTAAAATTTTTTATAT